>NW_022437001.1:8638503-8765792 GCF_009761245.1 Sapajus apella
TAGGGGAGGGACAGCGGGGGGTGGGGAGTTGGGGGGGATGGCATGGGGAGAAATGCCAGTTATAGGTGATGGGGAGGAAGGCAGCAAATCACACTGCCATGTGTGTACCTATACAACAATCTTGCATGTTCTTCACATGTACCCCAAAACCTAAAATTCAATAAAAATATAAATAAATAAAAATTCCTTCAGCCAACAAAAAAAAAAAAAGAAGAAGAATAGCAACTTCTGTTCTTTTTTATTTTCCATTTGCTTGATAGATCCTTTTCCATCCTTCTACTTTGAGCTCATGGGTGTGATACCTTTTCCATCCTTGGATCTATCAAGCAAAGGATGGAAAAGGATCTATCAAGCAAATAGATGGAAAAGGATCTATCAAGCAAAGTAAAAGGATGGAAAAGTATATGTCAAGCAAAAGATCTATCAAGCAAAGGATGGTCTCCTAAAGACACCATATAGTTAGGTCTTGCTTTATCCAACTTGCCACTCTGCCTTTGAATGGGTGTTTAGGCCATTTACATTCAAGGTTAATATTCATATGTGAGGACTGGATCCTGCCATTGTCTTGTTAGCTGCAGTTGTTATGTAGGCTTGATGGTATAGTTGCTTTTTAGGGTCAGTGGGCTATGTACTTCAGTGTGTTTTTGTGGTAGTGGCAGATAATGTTCTTTTGTTTTCATGTTTAGCAGCTCCTTAAGGACCTCTTGTAAGGCAGGTCTGGTAGTAAAAAATTCCCTCAGTATTTGCTTGTCTGTAAAGGATTTTATTTCCCTTTGTTTATCAAGCTTCTTTTGGCTGGATTAGAAATTCTTGGTAGAAATTTCTTTTCTTTAAGGATGCTGAATGTAGACTTCCAATCTCTTCTGCTGTAAGGTCTGCTGTTAGCTTGATGGGGTTCCCTTTGTGCATGACCTGCCTCTTCTTTGTAGCTGCTTTTAAGATTTTCTCTTTCATGTTGACCTGAGAGAATGTGATGACTGCGTCTTGGAGATGGCCAACTTTTACAGTATCTCACAATTTCCTGAATTTTCATGTCAGCCTCTCTAGCAAGGTTAGGGAAATTTTCATGTATAATGTCCTCAAATAAGATTTCCAAGTTGGTTGCTCTCTCCCCATCCTTTCAGGAATGCCAATGGGTTGTAGATTTTGTCTCTTTGCATAATCCTATATTTTCTGGAGATTTGGTTCATTATTTTTAAAATTCTTTATTCTTTATTTTTGCCTACCTGGGTTGATTTGAAGAAGTGGTTGTCGAGCTCTGAGATTATTTCCTTAGCTTGGTCTATTCTGTTATTAATGCTTCCAATTTCATTGTAAAATTCCTGTAGTAAATTTTCATTTCCAGAAGGGACTTTGGCTATTTCATAAAATGGTTATGCTGTCTTTCAGCTCTTGAACTGTTTTACTGTTTTCCTTGGATTGAGTTTCAACACTCTCTTGTATCTTCTTAAGCTTCCATGCCATCCAGATTCGGAATTCTATGTCTTTTTTTCAGCCATTTCATTGTGGTTAAGAACTATTGCTGGGGAGCTAGTGTGGTTATTTGGAAGTAAGAATAACTTCTGGCTTTTAGACTTGTCAGAGTTCTTGTGATGATTTTTTCTCATCTGTGTGATGGTATTTATTCTTTGAAGCTGCTGCCTTGGAACGGGCTTTTTGCCTTTATATTCTTTCATGGCCTTGAGGGTTTGACTGTGGTATAAGTTGGGTTTAGTCTACTGGCTTCATTTCTGGATGCTTTCAGTGGGCCAAAGCTCAGCTCAGCACTCCTACGATGTGTGCTCTTACCCTGAATGACTGGGACTAGGTGCCTGGCTTTGTTTTCTGGCTTCTCAAGGTTAAGAATTTGCTGCACTGGAGGTCTAGGTGTGCAGAATCCACTGTCAACAACAACTTGGCTGGGGGCTGCTGGCAAAAGTGCTCCAGTGGAATGGCAGGGGTGCCCAGGCTTGTGCATGGTGGTAGGGTGACAGGTATGAGGTTGTAGGTGAGTGTGCACTGGCAGGGGAAATCTTCTGGCAGGTGTGCAGTGGTAGGGATCTGTCTGCAGAAGCACTCTGGTGAGGCGGGGTCTGCTGGTGAAAGGGCTATGGAGGAGACCTTAAGCAAGTACTTCAGCTGGGCAGCTGAGGCTGAGCTGCAAGTGAGTGAAACCAGGCAAGGATGCTGGGAGAGGCTGGCAGACATGGAGGTGCTCAGATCAGTCAGCCCTGTCTGTCCAGGTCTGGCAGCTAACTAATGTTAAAACTACCCAAAGCAGCCTAGCGAACCTTGGGAGATGGGTGTCCATGGCCATACTCCACTGCAGCCATTCCTGTACCAAACCCTCTGGGCTCTGCACAGGCTGGAGTTCTGTCTCTGTTAACTCTCAGGATAAATTTCCCTGCCAGCTCAAATGTTTGTGGGAGTCATGGGGTCTTCTGCAGCAAGGATCCCAGAGGTCCCTGGCAAGAGTAGACTGCCCCATGCCTATTTTATTCATCCCTTCCCTAGGAGCCGCTTGGGGCCAGGAATGATTCCTGGTACTTGACAAGCATGTGTAGGGTTCCAAGCTTCCTCATCTTTCAGGCTGGGATCTGCATCCTCCCTCCATCCACTCTCAATGCCTTCTTTGAAAGATCTGTTTGGAGCGTACCAGTTTGTTTGGTAGTCTGGCCTCTCTCAGTGGGAAAAGGTCTTCTTGGCTCCATCCAGCTGGCTCTCTTGGCTCTTTAACTAAACTTTAGACTCAGTAGTGGCCCATGCCACAATGTCTCTGGCCTAATGTATATGAAGAAATTCAAGGGATTAGGGAGATGAAAATTTTAGAGTGGAATCCATATGTGCAATCTGCACTTCTACTTCTCAATTCTATCCTGTAAGAAGGCCCAGTTAATGCCTCTTTCACTAATACTTTGAGAAAAATAATTAGTGAGAAAAGCACCTGCACACTTGAAACAATCTCTGGTATCTGTTCTCTGCTGTTTAGATTTATCATTGGGGGATGCTGCCATCAAAATGGGTACCCTGATTTCAATCCAAGGGTAGCAGAGTTCAAGAGCACTTAAAAGCCAAAGACAAAGCGGGTACATTTACAATAAAGGGAATGAGAGTGGTAGTGTAAGGAAAATGTTTTACCTACAGGAATCTGTAATGAACAAATTTGTCACAGTTTCTCTAAGAATGATATATATTTGTAGCCTTCTAAAATACATCTTCATGTATATAACAAGGAAGACTCCAGATCTAGTAACCAAAATCTAAATTCAGTCACTACAATGGGGACTCAGTGACCTCTTCCCAGTTTCTAGACCTATGCCAGCATCCAAACCCAGATGTTTCTCCTTGATGAAAAAGCTTATTTCTTTGAGGAAGGAACCTACAACATTGCTACAAGTATATACTATAAGTTACCTTCTAAGGGACCTTCAGCTATTTACTAGTGTGACTGAAAAGAAAAAAATATATATATCCCTCACTGATTATTATATACCAACTCTGAAATAATGGTTATTTCTTAAAATTCAAAATACCACTCTAACTCATTAATTACAATAGAAATTTATGGTGATCAAGTGACTAAAAAAAGTCTTAGCCTAAGTGTGAATCACAGTAGACCTAATAGGTCCACAAAGCCACTTGGTGGTTATTTCCCCAGTTTCTGAATGTATAACTGGAATACATACACTTGACAACTGACAGAACTTCTACATTAGCCCCCTGACCTAGGAAGAACCACATGGAAATTCCTGAACTTCTTCTTCCTACAGAACAGTAAATCAAAAGTACTACCACATCCCTGGGTGCAAAGATGAATGCTACCGTCAAAGACCCAAAAGATCCATGGTGGTGATATCTATCATGGTCCCATTTTGCTTGCTAATCTTTTCTGGGAAGAAGGCAGATAAATGTTAGAGGATGTTTGTGGATTATTGCAAACTTAATTGGGTGATCTCTTTAATGGTAGTTATGCTTCAGATTTAATGTATTTACTAAAATAAATTAATACAGTTTCTGGCACCTGGTATGAAACCATTGCTTAGGAAATGCCCTTGTCTCCATACCAACAGTCAAAAACTCAAGAATCAGATTTCTTTTACTTGGCATAGCTAACAGTATATCTTTAAGATCTTACCACAGGGCTGGATCAACTTTTTTACTATCTACAAAATGTATTCTGCATGGATCTTGATCATCTTTACATTCCACCGAACAGGCCACTGGCCCAGTACAGTGATACCACTATTCCGATTGCATCTAATGAGAAGAAAGTAAAAAGTTCTTTAGATGTTTTAGTAACAAATATGTAATTCAAAGAATGGAGGATCAGCTCTAAGAAAGTTAAACAGCTCTCAGCCTCAGAGAAATTTGTGGAGGTACAGGAAACATGTTCAGATATGCTCTCCCCAGTGAAAGATAATTTGTTTTTACATGTGCTATCTTCTGCTAAAACTGGGGTACAATATAATGGTTGGATTTTTTAAATTTTGAAGTCAACACACACCATATTTAAGTGTGAGATTCTGACTAATTCACCAAATAATTTATAACATGAACAGTTCTAAGTAGAAACCAGAGCAAGAGAAGCAGCTGCAGCAAGTCCACACCTAAATGCAAGCTGCTTTACCACTAGAGCCTCATAATTCAGCACTTCTGATATCTAGACTGTCTTATGGCAAATACGGATGCAGTATGGAGCCTCTGGAAGAATCACATCACAAATCTCTGGGTTTGGAAGCAAATTCATGCTCTCTCCTATAGGTAAATAGATCAAGTGACCCTGTGACCTAAACTTCTCATTATGAACTGTGTTATTGACCATCACCAGCTGAGAAGGGCCACCTTCTCAGAAATTTGAGTTTCAGCTCATTGGGGCCTCTCCTATGTTTCTAAGTTTTAATAATTCCAACTACTTCCCTTCGTTCCTTCAGTTTTAGGTTAGGTAACTATTTTCTGTACTTTCTGAAGTTGCTACCTCTGTGTTATCTTCTAGGTTTTTCTTAACCCTTTAAATAACCTAGTTAACAATGTACACCTAGTTAGCAAGTGTTTATATTTAAGTACCTCTTCAGATAACTGGGTGGTATCTGTCTTGGATGATATAACAAATAATACATTAAATAATTTGCTTTAGATTTATAATATACAATAAATAGCAAAATCACCATGGCAAGAGCAATCAGAATGCTGTCTTTGTATTCTATAGCAACCTCTACTTTTTTGTACATAGTACACAATATCTAATACATATGTTTTCACACTTTCCGTTCTACTTCCAATGCCTTGAGCTGAGGGGCTGTGTGCATGCCACACAGGCCATAGCTGGTGCTCAACTGATTGTTATACCAAGTAATCAGCAGGGGCAAATACTTTCCCTACTACCACTTGAGATATAAATGAGCTTACCTTCCCTATTTGCTCATGACTTGGTCCATTTCATTTTGTGGTAAGTGCCTCACACACTAAGAGGAATAGGTTAGTTTCCTTGAGTGTGGGAAAGGTTAATAAAATAGAAGCAGGTTGTTACTGGTCATCTTTTGTATTTGTCAAATGTAAAGTGAGAACTCTGTTCATTACACACGTGTCAGATGTGAGAGACCAAGGTAGAAGCTACAAGTACAAAGGGCAGTTCTACAAAACTCATTTCATATTATTTTTATAAAATTATTATTTATAATACTTTATTAAAATGTAAAACTGTAAAATAATTACGAAGCTAGATGGGACCCCAGGACAAAGAAATAAGCCAATGTCATAGCAGGCAAATTGGGGTATATATAATTATTATTTATATGCACACACACACACACACACACTCATACATACATATATACTTTCCTCTTCACTTCCACCCACTCCACCTACTAAATAATATAGATTATTACCAGAGAAAAACAAGGTTTGAACTGTCAAGATTAAATTTTGTACCATGAAAGGAAATGAACCCTCGAGAATAAATATAAAAGGAATAGAGAAAGTTCCAATTTATATACTTAATTTTTATGATTGTGGAATTTATTTCTACTATAAACTCTAGAATGATAAAGCACCTATATTTTTTTTCTTATGTGCTCTTTTTTTCTATCAATTTCTCTACCATTGTCTTAAGTCCATATATTTCAGACTGACTGGACTACCAATATCTTTAGACGACACCAATTTCTTTCTTTCCTAAAGGTCTTTGTACTTACCATTCCCTCTACCTGAAAATTCCTGGCATTCTGTTTGACCTCTTCTATTTTTCAAGTCTCTTAGCTTTAATGGAAATTCTAAAGAGAGGTCTTTCATAATTACTGTATCTAAATTTGTCCTTAGTCTCATTTTCTTTATAAGTAACTCCTTGGTACCTACTCTACGGTATTTTCTCTTGATCCATCTTTTTGGTTTACATATTTGTTCACTGCTGTATTATCTCTCTGCCATTTGAATATAAACTCCACTAAGGGGAAGAAAGCAGCAGAAACCATGTTTTTCTAATGCACTGTGAGATCTCCAGTGAATAGTGAAGGGCCCAAAACAGAGCAGGTAATAAATAAATACTGAATAGGTGAATGAATCAATGAATTAACAACTTTTAAGAAGTCATTGAAGAAATTGATTACATCTCTCATTCTTTTCTTCAGCAAAAGCTACAAGAAAGATTTTAGTCCAATAAAGAACTTTCTGACTTTGTCAAGATCCATGTTCTTAGACCAGGTAATTTTTTTAAGATCTCTAATCATGTATGTTTCATAGGTGCCTCAAAATCAATATATCTAAGTGCACTAATTATTATGTCTTCAAATCTGTTCCTCCATTTCAAGTCTTGGTAGATGGTAGTTCAAACAATGACAAAGTTCAAACAATTCTTGCTCATTAATATCTGTTGTATTTGTCAGTTTCTTCTTCATTACCAGTATTCCTCTTTACTTTAGTTTCTTCTAATCTGCAATGAACTCCTAATTACTTTTCTGCTTCCAGCTTTGTCCCTTTCTTATTATTCCTCACTATGCTCTTTAAAACAAACCTTTCTAATGCACAAAGCTGATAGCTTAAAACTCTATAAATGTTTATTATTTCCCATAGGAAAAAAGTACAAATTTCTTAGCCAGGTATAAAGAACCACCAAGATCTGGTCTTTTACTAACCTTCTATCTTCAATTCTCAATATTTCTGCCTCTTTCTATTCTCAAACAAATCCTATAATTTTGTCCTACAGAACTACTTTCAGTTCTGTGATCTTGCTATAACCTTTCATGTTCACATCTGTACTCATCTTCCCCTCTATGCCAAAAATACCCATTTTTTTAGCCTGAGGAAAGATTTGCCTTTCAAGATTTGACTCAGACAACATGACTTCACAAAGTTTTGATCTCCCTGGAGAAACCAACTTCAGTCAAAGATGAAATGTACTGTTTTCTGCAATGTTATATTACTGATGTTTAAGAATCATGTTAAAAGAACTAAAAAGATTATTGAGCCATTTTCTTAGACTCTGGGAAATTAAGCATCAACAAATTACCTCAGCATCCAAATTAAAATAGAATGAGAAAAGGTATGGAATCAATCTGCTGAAAATCTCTTTTAAATATTGCTGTAGGATGTTTGACAACACATATATGGATAACCACTTTATTGCTCAATCACATAAAAAACTTAATAAAACATAACAGTAAGATAAAATTGAAGTAAATGAATAAATCCTCAGGTACCAACAAGAAAAATTCAAATTCTTAATGAGAATTTCAGCCCTATGCATTGGATACTGTGGGTTTTCACAATCTTAAGGGAATAATTGATGGGTTCTTAAGCCCAAGAGATGTAGAGAGCTGGAACTAAGCTTCTTGAACAAAACCAAAGGCTTTCTGGGCAGTGAACCTTCAAGGAAAGTTTTCCCAGTTCCCAGGAATTTAACAGTACAGTCATCCATCTGAGAATGTGGGTAAGAAAAAAAAAAAGGTACCTGTAAGAAACCAAAGGGCAAGTCCTGGGTCAGGTCTAGGGACTTGAAATGATACTACTCTAATTGTGTGGAGTCTCAATGTAATAAACTAATATAAAATATGTACTTAAAAAGAAATATTCTATAAAATAGAATACAAAGAAATTAATGTAAAATATGAAATTACCAGACCAGGTAAAATAAACTTGAAAACAATTTCTACGGGCATTCACAGAACCCAGGGTTTGGGAATTTCACAGATTTGGAAAAGAGAGCTAGAAAGAGAGAGAGAGAGAGAGAGAGAGAGAGAGAGAGAAAGCCAGAGAGACAGTTCACAATAAAAAATGTATCAACCACAGTAAGATATTAATAACAATGAAGGAGAATTAACACATTCAATAGGCAAGATAGTTCCCCAAGAACTAATACTATAGAATAATCTGTAAACAATTACATACTAAGTTTGTTTAAATTATGGTCAAGGTAAAAAAAAAAATAGAAACAAGGATGAAACAATTAGTCTGTATGAAAAACAGACAGACAGATTTGAAATACAACCAAACTGAATATTTAGAAAATGTTTTACAAAGATGTGTAGTCACTGAAATTGCAAACCTAAAAAATGGGTAAAGAAGTGTATTAGACACAGCTGAAGAGAGAATTAGTGAATTATATGATAGGTCTTAGGAAATTATAAGAAAAACTAGCACAGAGAAACAAAAAGATGAAGAATGTGAAAGAGATGCTAATAAACATGAAGAACAGAATTACCAAATGCAACTTACATTTAGGAAGAATTTCAGAAAGGTAGAGAATATGGAGAATCTGGG
The DNA here is from genome assembly GCF_009761245.1 of Sapajus apella. NCBI lineage: Eukaryota > Metazoa > Chordata > Mammalia > Primates > Cebidae > Sapajus > Sapajus apella. The sequence goes on from NW_022437001.1 coordinate 8,647,234, forward strand.
AAGGCAATATTCAAAGAGATAATGTCATGCTTACACATGACACAGAGTTGTGGGGGGGCGGGAAACAGAGAGAAAAGGTAAATTACCCACAAATAAAGTGTCCTGGAAGAGAGAGATCATCATGGTGAATGGGAGGCAGGACTAGAATGCAGCTCCACACAGAGCAGCATGTGGAGGCTTGCACTGTAAATTTTAGTTCCAGATCAACTGAACGAACAAACCAGGAATCCCAAGAGGACCCACAGACCCTCTGAAGGAAGCAGACTGCTCTTGCAGGACCTGGGAGACACCTCAAATACTGTGACTGCCTCAACTGCAGAAGTGGGAAAGGGAGATCCTCATCTGAACAAACACCCCTACTGAAGAAGTTACTGTTCTGTTTGCAGGATAAGTTTTCAACTTTACCTGGAGCTGAGTCAATTTGAAGAGTTGAGTGAAATACAGGGGTAGAGGAAGCAGCAGAAAGACCCTGGAAGTTCCCTAGCAGGCCATTCCTGCGTGGTACCACAAGGATCAATCCAGAGGGCTGCTAGAATGGCAGGAGGTAAAACTCGACAGGGAGAAGAAAATCACTAGCTGAACTTTGAACAATTTGAATGGGATGAGAAGCCTTCCGGCCAGAAGTCGGGGAGGGTGCAAATCCAGTGTGCAGAATCCACAGGTGAGTGAAAAACCAAGCCCTTTTCTTTTGCAGCTGGGAGGCAGATAGCCTGGGGCAGGTTTTTCAGCCTATCTTGCCCTCTGTCTGGAAATAGACTTGGGGCTGTTGGGAGGGGCATGGTGGGAGTAAGACTGGCCCTTCAGTTTATGTGGGAGCTGAGTTAGGCCTGTGACTGCTGGCTTTCCCCCACTTCCCTGACAATCTGCATGACTCAGAAGATGCAGCCATAATTCTTCTAGGTACACAACTCCAGTGACCTGGGAATCTCACACTCATCCCCCAAGGCAGCCACAGCAAGACCTGCCCAAGGAGAGTGTGAGCTTAGACAGGCCTAGCCCTGCCTCCATCTGATGGTCCTTCCCTACCCACCCTGCTAACTGAAGACAAAAGGCATATGTATAATATTAGGAGTTCTAGGGCCCCACCTACTGCTGATTCCTCCCTATACCACAGCTGATGCACTCTGTGAAGCGTCACCTCTTGGCAGGAGGCCAACAGCTCAAAAATAGAGCATTAAACAACCAAAGCTAAGAACACTCAGAATCCATTGCGCTACTTCCCAACCACCTCCACCAGAACAGGTGCTGGTATTCAAGGCTGAGAGATCCATAGATGGGTCACATCACAAGACTGTGCAGACAATCCCAGTACTGGCCTGGAGCCAGGTAGACTTACTGGGTGGCTAGACCCAGAAGAGAGACAACGATCACTACAGTTCAGTTCACAGGAAGCCACATCTACAGGAAAAGGGGGAGACTACCACATTAAGGGAACATCCCATGGGACAAATAAATCTCAACAACAGACTTCAGTCCTACACCGTCCCTCTGACAAAGCCTACCCAAATGAGAAGGAACTAGAAAACCAACCTTGGTAATATGAAAAATCAAGGCTCTTCAACAACCTCCCCCACAAAAAAAAATTACACTAGTTCACCAGCAATGGATCCAAACCAAGAAGAAACCCCTGATTTACCTGAAAAAGCACTCAGAGGTTAGTTATTATGCTAACCAGGTGAAGCCCAATGTAAGGAAATCCAGAAAATGATACAAGAAGTGAAGGGAGAAATATTCAAGAAAATAGATAGCTTAAAGAAAAAGAAGCATCAAAAATTCAGGGTATTTTGGACACATTTTTAGAAATATGAAATGCTCTGGAAAGTCTCAGCAATAGAATTGAACAAGTAGAAGAAAGAAATTCAGAGCTCAAAGACAAGGTCTTTGAATGAACTTAATCCAACAAAGACAAAGAAAAAAGAATAAGAAAATAGTAACAAAGGCTCCAAGAAGTCTGAGATTATGTTAAACGACCAAACCTAAGAATAATCAGTGTTCCTGAGGAAGAAGAGGTTTCTAAAAGCTTGAAAAACATGTTTGGAGGAACAATCAAGGAAAACTTCCCTGTCTGTGCTACAGACCTAGACATCCAAATACAGGAAACACAAAGAACACCCGGGAAATTCATCACAAAAAGATCTTCACCTAGGCACATTGTCTTCAGGTTATCCCAAGATAAGATGAAGGAAAGAATCTTACCCCAAAACCTAAAATACAATAAAAGAAAAAAAAAAGAATCTTAAGAGCTGCGAGACAGAAGCATCAGGTAATCTATAAAGGAAAACCTGCCAGATTAACAGCAGATTTCTCAGCAGAAACCCTGTAATCTCGAAGGGGTTCAGGGCCTATCTTCAGCCTCCTCACACAAAACAATCATCAGTTAAGAATTTTGTATCCAGCAAAACTAAGCATCATATATGAAGGAAAGATACAGTCTTTTTTAGATAAACAAAGGCTGAGATAATTTGCTGTTACTAAGCCACCACTACAAAAACTGCTAAAAGAAGCTGTAAATCTTGAAACAAATCCTGAAAACACATGAAAACCGAAACTCTTTAAAGCATGAATCACATGGGACCTATAAAACAAAAATAGAAGTTAAAGCCAAAAAAAAAAAAAAAAAAAAAGTACACAGGAAATAAAGAGCACAATGAAAGCAAGGGTATCTCACATTTTAATGCTAACATTGAATGTAAAAGACCTAAAAGCTTCACTTAAAAAATACAGAACCACAGAATGGATAAGAACTCACCAACCAACTGTTGTAGCTTTCAGGAGACATACCTCACAAATAAGGACTCACATAAACTTAAAAGAGGTGGAAAAAGGCATTTCATGCAAATGGAGACCAACAGCAAGCAGGGATAGCTATTCTTATATCAGACAAAACAAACTTTAAAACAACAGCAGTTCAAAGAGACAAAGAGGAACATTATGTAATGGTAAAAGACTTTGTCCAACAGGAAAAGCATCACAATCAAAAACATATATGCACCTAATATTGGAGCTTCCAAATTTATAAAACAATTACTAATAGACCTAAGAAATAAGACAGACAGCAACACAATAATAGTGGGGGACTTCAGTATTCCACTGACAGCACTAGACAGGGCATCAAGAAAGAAAATCATCAAAGAAACAATGGATTTAAACTATACCTTGCAACAAATGGACTTAGCAGATATATACAGAACATTTCATCTAACAACTGCAGAATACACATTCTATTCAACAGAGCATGGAACTTTCTCAAAGATAGACCATATGATATGTCATAAAATGAGCCTCAATAAATTTAAGAACATTGAAATTATATCAAGCTCTCTCTCAGACCACAGTGAAATAAAACTGGATATCAATTCCAAAAGGAGGCTTCAAAACCATGCAGATACATGAAAATTAAATAACCTGCTCCTGAATAAGCACTGGGTCAAAAACAAAATCAAGATGAAAATTTAAAAATTCTTCGATCTGAATGACAGTAATGATACAGCCTATCAAAACCTCTGGGACACAGCAAAGGTGGCACTAAGAGGTAAGTTCATAGCCCTAAATGCCTACATCAAAAAGATTCAAAGACCACAGACTGATATTTTAAGGTCACACCTCAAGAAGCTAGAGAAACAATAAGAAACCAAGCCCAAACTCAGCAGAAGAAAGAAAATAACCAACACCAGAGCAGAGATAAATTAGATTGAAACAAACAAACAACAACAAAATACAAAAGATAAATTTTTTTAAAAAGCTGGTTCTTTGAAAAGGTAAATAAAATTGATAGACCATTAGCAAGGTTAACCAAGAATATCAGAGAGAAAATCTAAATAATTTCACTAAGAAATGAAACAGGACATATTACAACTGCCACCACTGAAATACAAAAGATTATTCTATGAACACCATTATGCACATAAACTAGAAAACCTAGAAGAGATGGATAAATTCCTGGAAAAATACAACCCTCCTAGCTTAGCTTAAATCAGGAAGAATTATCTAATTCAGGATATCTACCCTGAACCAACCAAAAACAAGCAGTGAGATTAAAATGGTAATTAAAAAATTACCAACAAAAAATAGTCCAGGGCTGGACAGATTCACAGCAGAATTCTACAACACATTCAAAGAATTGGTACCAACCCTTTTGACACTATTCCACAAGACAGAAAAAGAAGGAATCCTCCCTAAATCATTCTATGAAGCCAGCATTACTCTAACACCAAAATCAGGAAAGGACACACCAAAAAAGAAAACTACAGACCAATATCCTTGATGAATATAGATGCTAAAATCCTTAACAAAATAGTAGCTAACTGAATCCAGCAACATGTCAAAAAGACAATCTACCATGATTAAGTGGGTTTCATACCAGGGATACAAAGATGATTTAGCATATGCAAGATAATAAATGTGAATACACCACTTAACTAGAATTAAAAACAAAAATCACATGATCATCGCAGTAGATGCAGAAAAAGCATTTAACAAAAATCCAATATCCCTTTATGTTTAAAACTCTCAGCAATATTGACATACAAGGGACATAACTAAATATAGTAATAGCCATCTGTGACAAACCCACAGCCAACATAATTCTGAATCAGGATAAGTTGAAAGCATTCCCTCTGAGGACTGGAACAAGACAAGGATGCCCACTCTCACCACTTCTGTTCAACATAGTACTAGAAATCCTAGCCAGAGCAATAAGACAAGAGAAAGAAATAAAGAGCATCCAAATTGGTAAAGAGCAAGTCAAACTGTCACTGTTTGCTGATGATAGGATTGTTTAACTTGAAAACAGAAAGCCCCTAGAACTGATAAAAGAATTCAGCAGTTTCCAGATACAAGATTAATGTACACAAATCAGTAGCTCTTCTATACACCAACAGTGACAAAGCAGAAAATCCAATCAAGAACTCAACCCCTTTTACAGCAGCTGCAAAACAAACAACAACAACAACAACAACAAAAACTTACAAATATGCCTAGCCAAGGAGTTGAAAGACCTCTTCAAGGAAAACTACAAAACACTGCTGAAAGAAGTCATAGAAGACACAAACAAATGGAAACATATTCCATGCTCATGGATAGGTAGAATCAATATTGTGAAAATGACCATACTGCCAAAAGCAATCTACAAATTTAATGCAATCCCCATCAAGATACCACCATCGTTCTTGACAGAGCTAGAAAAAACAATTCTAAAATTGATATGGAACCAAAAAAGAGCCCACATAGCCAAAGCAAAGCTAAGCAAAAAGAACAAATCTGGAGGCATTACATTACCAGATTTCAAACTATACTATAAGGTCATAGTCAGCAGCATGGTATTGGTATGAAAATAGGCACATAGACCAATGGAACAGAAGGCAGAACCCAAAAATAAACCCAAATACTTATAGCCAATTGATCTTCGACAAAGCAAACAAAAACAAAATGAAGAAAAGACACCCTTTCAACGAATGGTGCTGGGATCATTGGCTACCCACACGTATGAGAATGAAACTGGATCCTCATCTCTCACCTTATACAAAAATCAGCTTAAGATGGATTAAAGACTTAAACCTAAGGCCTGAAACTATAACAATTCTAGAAGATAACATTGGAAAACCCTTCTAGACATTGGCGTAGGCAAGGATTTTATGACCAAGAACCCAAAAGTAAATGCAATAAAAGCAAAGATAAATAGCTGGGACCTAATTAAACTAAGAGCTTTTGCACAGAAAGAGGAACAGTCAACAGAGTAAAAAGACAATCCACAGAGTGGGAGAAAATCTTCACAGTCTATACATCTGACAAAGGATTAATATCCAGAATCTACAACAAACTCAAATTAGTAAGCAAAAAACACACAATCCCATCAAAAAATGGGGTAAGGACATGAGTAGGCAATTCTCAAAAGAAGCCCACAAGCATATGAAAAAAAGGCTTACCCTTACTGATGATCAGGAAAATACAAATCAAAACCACAATGTGATACCACCTTATTCCTGCAAGAATGACCATAATCAAAAAATCAAAAAAGAGTGATGTTGGTGTGGAAGCAGTGAACAGGGAATACTTCTACACTGCTGGTGAGAATGCAGATTAGTACAGCCACTATGGAAAACAGTGTGGAGGTTCCTTAAAGAACAAAAAGTAGAACTATAATTTTATCCAGAAATTCCACTACTGTGTATCTACCCAGGGGAAAATAAGTCATTATTCAAAAAAGATACTTGCATACACATGTTTATAGCAGCACAATTCACAACTGAAAAATCGTGGAAACAGCCTAAATGCCCATCAATCAATGAATAGATAAAGATAAAGAAACTGATGTGTATATTTATATATATATACAAATTATGATCGAATACTACATGGCCATAAAAAGGAATGAATTAACAGCATCTGCGGTCACCTGGATGAGATTGGAGACTATTTTTCTAAGTGAAGTAACTCAGGAATGGAAAACCAAACATCGTATGTTTTCACCAATATGTGGAAGCTAAGCTATGAGAACGCAAAGGTATGAGAATAATACGGTGGACTTTGGGGATTTGAGGGAAAGAGTGGGAGGGGAGAGCGGGATAAAAGACTACAAATATGTTGCAGGGTATACTGCTCTCACAAACCACCACTAAAGAACTTACTCACGTAACCAAATGCTACCTGTACCCCAATAACTTATGGAAAAAAATAAAAACAAAATGTCCTTTATATTAATGTCAGACTTTACATCAAAAAGACAATATAACTTTATCTTCTAAGTTATCATGGAAAATAATTTTTAATTAAGAATTTAAGCTCGATGAAATTATCACTCGATAAGGGTAAAATGAAGAACTTTTTAGATAAACATTAAGAATTTTCATCATTTACAGGCAGACCCTTACTAAAACAACCAACAAAAAAATACTAGAAAACATTTCAGAAGCAAAAAAAGATAAATCTCAGAAAGGAGGGGTGAAACGCAGGTACAATAAATTTATGTCAAGTATACCTGCCAAAAATAGATCTGGGTTGAGTTACCAGCTGTGGGACTTTATACATTCAACTGTTTTTTCCCCAAAATGAGATTGTGCCAGATTATCAGTTAGTTGTTCTAAGGCCTTATCTGGGGTGGTTTTATTATCCAGATGTATGAAAATACCAAGAAAGAATTTATGCTTGCGAAAAAAGAGCACTTTCGAATTATAGATAGATACTCACATTTGTAAAGGACCTTAAAGGTTAACTACTTCAAAGTAGGTTGATATTTTAATCGCCTCATTAGTGACAAATGCATTTTCACCTTAAATACTTTATCTGCCATAGCCCATACTTAAACTTTATTCCTAACAGACTCCTAATTGTTAGTTCTTGGAAGAGTGGTGTCGAAAAGCAAGGTCATAGTAAAGCCTTTCTCTAAGTAAAAGAAATGGATTTACTTCTGAAAGTTCCTTGAGCAAATCTTCTGCAAGTGGATCAGGGATGGGTTTGGAAAGTCACTTTAGAAGTACAATAAACAGCTCCATATCTACCACACCTTTGATACTTTATTATAACCAAATTGAATATATAATTAACGTTAATTTTTTAAAAACATGTTCGTAATGAAAGACTGTCCATACTTGAAAGTTTAGAGAAAGTCTCAAAGACAAACACTCTTATATGAACTCCAGGGTTTTCTGACAAAATCTGCTGAATTTCCAAGAGATATGAATGCTACAGTATGAGGGGTAAAGCCTTAATTCTCTATCAGACCCTAAGAGAGGAAGACTTAGGGCAGGTGAGTTTTAACAGTGAAAAGAAATTTAGAAAAGTTTAGGCACATGGGAGACTATAAAAGTCAGGCTATGTAAGAGCAATGGTAGGCAACGAGGCAGCTTCATATACTTTGCACAAACGGGGTGTCTTATATGTACGCAGGAGAGATCCTAATGACTGTATTTACTGATACATTTTGAAACATCGATCATACACTGAGAGAATTGCTTCATATCTTCATTCAACAAATTTGTATCTTTTGTAACTCCTCTCACACGCTGGCAGACGTGAATAATTTTAGTAAAACCGTTGCTTTATCCTGTGAAATCACATAGCCATTTGATAAGATTTTTGCTAGTACTGCCCCCAAATGTAAAACCAATTTGGCTTTGCTTGAGGACATAATTAGGATTTATCTGTTATTTTCTTCTGAAAATAAAACTATTCTTTTACACTCTTTAACGCCTCTTGAATTGTTCTGTATTGTAAAGGAAAAATTGGGATCTTCTAAGACCTTTGCCCAACCTGGAAGATGGTGGCACCAACAATGAAGGGGGAATTGTATTCAAGGACAGAGTCATTTAGGAGCAAACTCGAATAAAGAAATAAACAATATGCATACAGAAAAACCAAAGAAACACTAATTTATTTTCCCAAAATTATTCTGTGAAAAGACCTACAAACTGGTTTAAATATGGATTTGGTTTGCCATGAAACTACACATTTTAATTTGTTCTTAATTGAATTAGTGAATTAAAATGTCTATGTAGAAGGCTTTGTGTATTTCCAAAAGAAATCAACCTTGAAAATCTGTTGTGAATTTGGTAAAATCGTGGTGGTTTGGTTGTGGGCTTTTAACCAGAGCGACCACAGCTGCCTAAAATATTCCTTCTAACCCAATTATCATACCAGCAGTTTGGAATTTCAAAGTTCTTTGCCCACCCTTGTCTACATAAAAACAATGAAAAGATTCCATTTATCAATACTTTGAGATTCTGTTCCAATATTTTTCTTAAGATTGCCAAACTAAGCTTAGTACATCTAGCCAATTTTCCAGTTAGATAACCAGACTGTAGCTAATTATATAACCTGCCCTTGGAATTAGCTTGGTCCCTGCTTAGCTTACAGCTGGAAAAGAGTGTGGATCCTGAGAAAATCTTCTCCCTTACCATATTTTAATAAATGATACATTCATTGTAACTATAAGGAATATTTAACATCAACAAAATTTCAGGATTATTGCCAAAGGTTTTAAAATGATTATCAGTTCAGAGCTGACATAAAAGGCAGTATATAAAACAAGGAAAATACGTCATTCTTGTCCTCAGATAGTTAAATAACATGGAAAAGATGGATGACATAAACATTTTGGAGCTGTTTCAAATTTTGAGGGAATTATTTTGAAGCTTTTAATACTGTGAGCAAGATTGGAAGGGATTTTAAGTATTTTTGTTTGTAGCGTTTCACTTAATTATGGCATTGCTCTTTGGGGAAGGTGCATGAGAAACATATGTCTCTATAGATCTCCTTTTTCTTTAAATTGCAGTCTCTTATGGGCGGGAGAATGAGCGTCCTTTAGTCATAGCATCATTTTTCAACCACTGGATAAAGTGATATCCAGTCAAGAGTTTGTGTGGCGAATCCTTTTTCCTAACACACAATATAAAAAATGTATAGAGAACTCTATAGATTTTATTTTTGCAGGTGGAGGGAGGGTTTTGTTGGCCCTTGAAAAATGATGCCGTGACTAATATGACATCATTGAGTCCCCTACAAAGTTAGCTCTTCTACTTAGGAAATGGCAGCTGTGAGAAAAGCAAACATCTTTCTAACCACTAGTGCTAAGTTCATTTTTGCTTGTGAAAAGTATCTATTATTAAGAGAGTTGGGAGATGGGTATAGGACAGATAACATATGAAGATCGCCAACTGTGGTACTAGCTGAGGATGCCGAAATCTAACACATATGCAAGGGATTTGTTGATTTGTTTTTGAGCATTTCATGCACTGATGTCAAAAGTGAACAGAAAGCTCTAGAGGCAGAGTCTATTCAACACTAACCCTGGCAAACACCAAACCCAAGGATATATTATGGGATGCCATTTCCCCATGGGTCTCTCAGACTCCTTCTTCTGCTCAGGCTTTCTCCCTGGCTCTGATTTATATAAATAAATAAATATCTCTTCTCCCTTTCTTCCATCAGCATTAGTTATACCCAACGAACGAATTTAACTGTAATTTGGGGAGTAGGGAAAGGGTCCTTCTGCTAATGAGCAAACTGGTGGCGACTCCTAGGAAACATAAAGCCTAGATTAAAGACCTGCACTCAAATCTTCACTCAAGGTGATCCACTTTTGGCAGGCACCTCTTCATCTTCCTTCTGTTACCATAGGCTTTTCCAGGGAGTTGGGAATCTTTTTACTCTCAAGAATCTTTAAGGGTTTCTGTTTCTTAATTTACTGTGGTCCTTGGACATGAGCTGAGACCTTTATTCCCAGCTCAGTTAACGCCTCAGTGGAGGGTGGGCTGGAAAGTGAAACTCCATGCTAGCCATTTAGCAGCTCCAGAGGTGTGGGGAGGAAGAAGGTGAAATTAATGACTAAAATGAGGCATGAGAATTCACAAAGGACCTTCGTTAGCCATATTCCCCCAGCCTCATGGATATGCAGCAACTGGCTGGAGTAAGACCACTTCCTGGAGTCTGAGAGGGAGACCAGAATGTCAGGAGTCAGAGGCACAGGGGAAATGCTTTCTCATGGTTATCAAATTTCCTAAGGATCCATTCGCACTCCACTAGTATTCAAATTAGAAACGTCTTCTTAGGCGTATTTTCTAAAAGAGGTGTGAGTGATAAAATTTCATTTTTTCCTTCATACTAAAGTTTACCTGGTCTCAGGACAGGACTGGTCTTGCTGTTCTTTCTGAGCAAGAGAGAGCTTGTTTCCCACTTAACTGAAAGCATTTTTTGTCATTGGATTTTAGCCTGAGAGGAGACTAGGTCTGGCAGAAGAAAAATGAGTCTGAGCTGAAAATGCCATCAGGGCAGCTCTGCCCAGGCAGGGTCAAGAGTGTGTGCTCAGAAGGACCACCAGCTGCAGACTGCAAGGAGATAGAGAAAAGGATGGGGGCTCCTGGGAGTGAGAGAGGTGGTGAAGATGACTTCAGACAGCCCTGCTCTGAAAGTTACATCATTCTTCCTGAATAGCTCTGATATGGTAATTACAAATGGCCCTTAAAAATTTTAAACTACAGCTAACATGCCTGCACTAGTTAGGTTAAATCCAACAAGGGCCTATCCCGGAAAGTAGGCTAAGAGGACTGTGCTGGTTGCCTCGGCTGCAGATTTCCACACCAGAAGGCATTTCCAAAGGCCACAGAGATAGCTGAATGTTTGGACAGTCACTGGCCTGACGAACTTCTTACATGTCAGGGAGTGGTGGGATATCAACATTATAGGATCAGATAATTTTTTTCCTATATACTTTTTTCTTACTTGTGGCATCCAAGCAGCAACGATGGGATAGGAGTGTAGCAAAACAAAACTCGGAGGTAGAAAGGCATCTCAGGGAGTTAAGAAAGTTAGCAACTTATGAAGGCCCTCACCTTGTGACTTGAAGACTTACATAGCTACTTGAAAAAATTTCCTAAGAACCAGATAAAACTCACCATCATAGACAACCAACTTTTATTGTGTGCCTACTGTGAATGAGGCACTGCCAGGTACTCCATATACTAACATGGTGAAAATAGTCATGACTCTCAAGAAACTCACAATAAAGTACAGGATAAGACATATAAATGCATATATATACATACACATATACAGTTATATTTATAAGGCAGTGTATATATGCATATATGTGCATATATATGTTTGTGCATGTATATATACATGACAGTGAATATATACATATATACGTATATTTTTATACATTGCCACAGCCTTGCATATGAACTGGTGTGCATTTCCCAGTAGCTTCTTCTTTAAGGTCTTATTTTCTAATTACTATAGTTTTAAATGGTATCCAAGGTTTCTAATGCCCTTGGATATCACTGCTACAGTGAATGCTCCTTGGCTCAGCTTCTAAAACTAGCCACTCAAATGGGGTTGCTTCCTATGGTTAGTGGTTAGAACTTTCTTTGGTGGCTGATTGTTGGTCTTGGCCTCCTCCCTTGGAACTGAAACTTTTGGTCTTCCTGAGCCTTCCTTTAACCAGGAATCAGACTTGGGTTCCATTTTCTCTGCACTTTAAAGTTGCAGGCCAATGCCATGCTCTTCAGCATCAAAACCCTAGCCCTAGAAGAGCAGAGTTTCAAATCTTTTCAGAGGAGGTTCAGAAGGGAGGCTGGGCCCTTGCAAAAGTCACTCCAATTCTCAGGGCCTTAGTTAATCACTTGTATGAAAGAGTAAACAGATTAATTATTATGTAAAGTCCCTTCCAACTCTAAAATATTGGACTGCTATAGAAAAAAAAATGTGATAATGGTCTAATCAGTGGTAGAAAAAGAAAGTCCTGAAAGAAAATGAGAGCTAAATGGGCTAAGTCTCACAGGCCTGGGTCAGTTGGAGGCCGTGTCTATGAAGGTTGTGAGACTTGAGTTTGATTTTGAAGGATGCCTAGACTGAGGCAAACGGGGGGAATGGTGGGGAGGAAGGGGTTGCTACTTAGGCAAGCAGACTGTGAGCCAAAGTAGCATGAGGCACAGTAAGTAGGCATATTAATAAGCTAAGACATCTATTTGCCTTAAACAATGAATGATAAGAATGGAGCTGTGGTTGGCACTATGCATAAAGCGTGGCTTCTGGGGATTTATTCCTTTGGGCTCTGCAAATGAAGAGCTGCTGGAAGGACAGCATGAACTGTATGGGCACTATGGTCAAGGATGACCCGGGATGTCGTAGAGTGAAGTGCTCCCTTACTGATGGTGCATAGTCTCTCCAGGTGATAGCATTCCTAGGAGCAGGACTGTGGGGAACAGCCACTCCTCAGGGGGAATTATTCTGCCTACAAATAGATCCAGCTGGTGAGGCTGGCATCTTGGAACAATTATAGCACCCTGTCAGAAGCATGGGATTTCTTGGAATGTAATGATTGTGGTAGACAATGGATTCAATATGAGCTAAGTAAGTATGGCTGAACAGCTGTTGCTTTTCGGCAGCAGGTCAGAAAGGAAGACAGATGTCTTGAGGATGACCTTCTTGAATGAGTGCTTTTGTGAATTCAGGAATTCCCTTGGGGGCTAACGACATGTCATTGCTTGGTAATCACTGTGAACAGTGTAGCATTACATACCTTAGGTGCAAACAAACCATAAAACTCTGACAGGATGGCTGGAGAAACTATAGCAGCCAGGTTTAGCAGGGTGGTGAGTAGAAACTGATCTTACTGAAATAAATAGGGAGATAGTGTGGAATTGAGGAAAAAAGCAAGGAGGCTGAAATCACCTGAGGAAGCCTTATTAAACACAGAATTCTGTAGATTTAGATACGAGAAGAGGTAAGACAAAAACTGAGTGCAAAATTGAAAAATCAAACTATAGGTAAGGTTAAAACTGAAACAGAGTTTGAATACCTCATTCGCCTTCACTTAAATGCAATAGGATCATCTCCCGAGGGAACTACTGACAGCCTGTCTCTAGGCTACATAAAAGAGGATAGAATTTCTTTAGTTCAAATTCCACAGACCACGTTGTGTAGTCCCATGCAATAACTTGACCTTAATCTTGGCCACAGCCTGGGAGGCCATCTATTTCTCATATAGCATATCCAAAGGCTTTAATGACCACAAAGAAAATAAACATTGAGTCTCCTAATCATCTAGAGATGCTAACACGTCTAGAAACTGAAAGTGCTACTATACATTAACCTCAATTTATGTAAGTATATTTTGATTTTACTTTAAATTCTAAACACATAGATATACAAATCATTTGCAAGGTAATTCACATTACAATAAGAATTTGTCACTTCACAAAAGGGATAGTTAACACTCTTAAATTTTCAAATATTCTGTTTGTACCTAACTTTTCAACAACACATCTGTAATTAAAATGGAAGCTTGACCTTCTCTGTTCTATTTATTTGAGTAAAAACTGTTTAACAAAAATAGTAATTTATATGCACACATTTCAAAAATAATATTTGTTTATCATCTATACCTATATTATTAAAAGACTATAGATTATTTTGAAGGATTATTTGATTTTTATTCCTCATTTCAGACGTGCTAATTTTATTATGAATCAAGAACACCATGCAATTAGTATGTTTAATATCCCATTAAAGATCAAATTAGATTTCTTACTACTTGTCATTAAACAGTATTAACACCACTTTATATACTAACTTTTTTACAAAAGTGAGAGGAATAGAGTTGTATGCTTTAAATGGCACCCTAGTTTTTCAGTTGGAATTGAAGAGTATGTATAATAGAAGAAAATAAAGTGTATTGTATTAGCAGGTACATACCTAGTCATTTCCAGTTATTCATAAGTTCTTTATACATTAGGACTCATTTAATTTTGACTACAGCTCTGTGAGATAGTTACAATATTACTTCTTTTTACAGAAGAGGCCATGAAGACTCAGTATAAATTCTCTGCTCAAGTTCTCAGAGCAAGTCAGTAGCAGATCTGGAATTCACATCTATGGATTTTTGCCCTGATGTACATTCTCTGAACAACTCCACTCTTCTGCCTCTATAAGTTTGTTTGTTTAGTGTTTTTTAAACATAGTCTGTTTGTTAAGTAGTCACAAAGCTCTTGGGAATGCTTCTGCTCTATATAGGAGCAAATGTCATTATCTTGACCTTTAGGGTATACAATGTGCCTCTTCCTTATTCATTGCTTTCTGCTGCTGAACTAACATGTTTCTAGATACAACTGGCATTTTCTAGTATGTTTATTCTCTGTATAACATCAATAAATAAATCTCTATTTATTCTCTGTTTATGTAACATCATTAAATAAGATGACGAGAAATGGAACCAGGACTGGCAAAAATGAGATCTAGTTCTCCATCTCCTCTACAGTGTTTCTCCTAACATTTTTGGTATCGGAACAGATCTGTTTAAGAAGAAAATATGAGCATTGTTCCTGCTGTATTTTCTTCAGGTTTTTTTCTAAGCTTCCCTCATCCCTTAGGCAGAATTTCTTAAGGCTGACCACAAGTACAGCTAAATGCCCGAGGCAGGTATAGAAGACTAAGGAGACTACTGTCCATCAGCTAAGGCAGCATATGCAAACCCTATTTTGACTGCCGGGATTTTTCTCTGCATTCCTTCCTGAGTACAACATGTGCATTGCATCAGGAATGGTAATGTTCCGTAAGTCCTCCTTCCTGGGACACTGGCTACCATTGACTGCATGTAGAAATCTGTCAACAATTCTTTCCTTTCCCCTGCTCTTTAATTTAGCCCACTGCCAAGGGAATAATAAAGATGTTGTATTTCGTGGCAGGAAAATCAATTTCAGGGGTGTAGCTTGTGACACAATCTAGTATTAGTACTGATGTAGTCCCTATGCCAAACCCTGCCCTTGTACCTTTTATTTTTTGAAATATTTCTCATCAATCTTCTTTCTTTAGCAAAAATGTAAAGCTATTAGCTGGGGATTCCCATTATATTATACTCTGCCAGCTAAACTTTATATTTAGTTCTTATAATTTCCAGGGTTCTTCTTCTAGTTGGCTGTCATTTAGTTTGGCCCGTGATTTACTTTACTTTGTTAGTTTAATTTCTCCTTGCTTTATTTTCATTAAGGGAAAATGTGACATTAGTTATCATTGTGAGTAGAACATGCTTTCTCTTCATACATGCCTACTGGCAAAATTTTAAAATAACCAAACCCCCAAAATAAACATATACATTAATGAAAGAGAATTGAGAGTCCAGATATAAACTCTTATATTTAAAATCCATTGATTGACAACAAACGTACCAAGGCAACTTTGCTAGAACATTTGGATGGCTACATGCAAAAAGGTGAATTTAGACCCTCATCTCACAGTATACATAGAAATTATCTCAAAATGGATTAGAATCAGAAATAAACCCATGTATTTATGGTCAATTAATTTTAGACAAGGGTGCCAAGGACAACCAAATATTCACATGCAAAAGAATAAAGTTAAACTCCTGCCTCACACAATATGTAAAATTAATTCAAAATGGATTAAGCAACTAGATGTTACAGTTAAAACTACAAAAGCTCTAGGAGAAAGTTTATGTGTAAATCTTTGTGTTCTTGAATTAGGTAATGGCTTCCTAGATATGACACTTAAAAAAAATTAGACTTTGTCAAAATTAAAAACATTGTTAAGTCTTTGCTTATCTGGGGTGTACTAAGAATAAAAATGTAAACTAAAAATAAAAAATAAAAAATGCTATTATGTTCTTTATGAAAAGATAACCCATAGAATGAGAGAAAATATTTTCAACTTAATATATCTGATGAGGATCTATTAATGGTACCCAGAACATATAAAGAACCCTTATAACTGAATAATAAAAATAAAATCCATTTTTTTAAAAATGGGCAGAGGATTTGAATAGATGTTTTTCCAAAAAAGATGTAAAGATGGCCAATAAGCACATGATTAGTTGTTCAACATTATTAGATGTTAGAGAAATGCAAGTGAAATCCACAATAAGATACTACTTCACACCTACTAATTATAATTTAAAAATAGTACAATACCAAGTGTTGGTGAGGATGTGGAGAAACTGGAATGCTTGTATACTGGTGGTAAGAATATAAAGTGAGTGTGGGTGCAGTGGCTCATGCCTGTAATTTCAACACCTTGGGAGACAAAGGCAAGAGGATTGCTTGAGGTCAGGAGTTCAAGGCTAGCCTGGAAAACATAGCAAGATGCTGTCTCTACAAAATTTTTTTTTCAAAGTTAGCTGGGCATAGTGGCACAACCCAGTAGTCCCAGCTACTGGGGAGGCTAGATCAGGAGGATCTCTTAAGCCCAGGAGTCTAGGTTGTAGTGAGCAATGATCACACCACTACATTCCAGCGCGAGTGACACAGTAATACCCTATCTCAAAAAAAAAAAAAAAAAGAAAAGAAAAGAAAAATAATGCAACCAGTTTGGAAAATAACTTGGTCACTCCTGAAAGGTTAAACATAGAATTACCATAGGTGAAGGGGAGGAAGGCAGCGAATCACGTTGCCATATGTGTATCTATGCAACAATCTTGCATGTTCTTCACATGTACCCCAAAACCTAAAATGCAACAACAACAAAAAAAGACTTAGCAATTCTACTTCTAAGTATATGCACAAGAGAATTGAAAATATATGTTCACACAAAAACTTATACATGAGTATTCATTGCTGCATTGTTCATAATAGCCAAAAAGTTAAAATAGCCCAAATGCCCTTCAAATGATAAATGATTAAACAAATGTGGTATAGCCATGCGATGAAACATTATTCAACTATAAAAAGGAATAAAGTTCTGATGTGTGCACAAAATGGATGAGCCTTGAAAACATGATGCTACATGAAAGCAGATAGACACAAAAGGACATATATTATTGTATTATTCCACTTAAATGAAACACCTAGAATAGGCAAATCCCTCTAAGAAAGTAAATCAGTGTTTGCCTGAGGCTTGTGTGGGAACAGTGATTAGCTGACAATGAGTACGGAGGATCATATTAAGGTAATAAAAATGTTCTAAAACTGAATATGGTAGTGGTTTTACAACTTGATAAATTTATTAAAAGTCATTGAAGTTAATACTTAAAATGGGTAAATTACATGGTATGAACATGACACCTCACTATGATTGTAGGAAAACAAAGCAAGAACCAACTCTGAGGGAATGCACGAATGAGAGATGCCAGCAGTCCCTGCAGTATCCGTCAGAAATGATGTGTGCCTCTAGGTTAATGGTTAATCCTTCTTGGCCCAGGAAGCAGGCAGAGCCTAAAAGACTGGACCTCATTAGATCTGAAAGGGAATAAGTTAGAATGTGGTTAAGTTCTGTCACATATAGAATTTTGCTTGTATCTAGAAAAACTCCCAAATAATAGCTAATATTAAAATTCATTTATTAAATTCTTTCTGAGGATTACTTTATGAAATCCTTACTAAAACACTATGAAGTAGATATTCTTTTTAACATTTCCATATTTCAGAAAAGGAAACTGAAGAAAGAGATGTTGAATATTTTGCTAAAAACCATGCAACTAGCAAGTAGCATAACTGAGAATCAAATACAAGGCAATTTGACTCCAGATTCAGTCTCTTAACGTTTTCGAGGTGTGACACAGATGCATAGTTTGTAAATCATGCTTTGGGCCGTATTAGCCAAAAAATCATGGTCCATGGCTCAAACAAGTTTAACATGATGGGCTCGTCAAGAACGCCCTCAGTGAGATCTCATTTCGGAGGAATTAGTTCTCTCTCTAAATCATTTTTTAAAAGATAACAATAGAAATGATTTTGAAAAAATTAACTGTTATGTGCAATATAACCTTGAGTTTAGCAGAAAGCAAGTTAGGCTGGACAAGGTATGGTAGAATCTATTACATTAAGTGAATAGTAACTCCCAGCCTGCCTGCAGTGGCCGCAGTGACCTCCTGTGCCTCAGTCTCCCTGTTGGTATTTCAGTTTACTGTGATTTATATTCTAAAATTCTGTTTGTAGGAGAGTTGTTTCAAGATTAGAATACATACACAGCTTTTCATAGAAATAGTATAATACATGTGAATACACACGATACACATCAAACTATACAATGCACTGCAGATCCAAAAGAAATTTATTTATTTATTTATTATACTTTAAGTTATGGGGTACATGTGCAGGTTGTGCAGATTTGTTACATCATCTACATTAGGTATTTCTCCTAATGCTATCCCTCCTCACTCCCCCACAACGCTGCTATTCCTCCCCTAGTCCCCCACCCCCCAGGCTCCTGTGTGTGATGTTCCCCTCCCTGTGTCCATGTGTTCTCATTGTTCAACTCCCACTTATGAATGAGAACATGCAGTGTTTGGTTTTCTGTTCTTATGTCTGTTTGTTAAGCATGGTGGTTTCCAGTTTCATCCTTGTCCCTGCAAAGGATGTGAACTCATCATTTTATCCTTTTTTATAGCTGTCAAAGATCAGGTGGTTGTAGTTGTGTGATGTGCCTTCTGAGGCCTCTGTTCTGTTCCGTTGGTCTATATCTCTATTGTGGTACCAGTACCATGCTGTTTTGAATACAGTAGCCTTGTAATATAGTTTGAAGTCAGGTAGTGTGATGTCTCCAGCTTTGTTTTTTGTTGTTGTTGTTTTTTGTTTTTGCTCAGGATTGTCTTGGCTATGCAGGCTCTTTTTTGGTTCCATATGAAGTTTAAGGTGTTTTTTTTACAATTCTGTGAAGAAAGTCATTGGTAGCTTGATGGGGATAGCATTGAATCTATAAATTACTTTGGGCAGTATGGCCATTTTCATGATATTGATTATTCCTAACCATGAGCATGGAATATTTCTCCGTTTGCATCCTCTCTTATTTCCTTGAACAGTGTTTTGCAGTTCTCCTTGAAGAGGTCCTTCACATCCCTTGTAACTTGTATTCCTAGGTATTTCATTCTCTTTGTAGCAATTGTGAATGACAGCTCACTCATGATTTGGCTCTCTGTCTATTATTGATGTATAGGAATGCTTGTGATTTTTGCACATTGATTTTGTATCCTGAGACTTTGCTGAAGTTGCTTATCAGTTTCAAGAGATTTTGGACTGAGATGATGGGGTTTTCTAAATATACAATCATGTCATCTCTAAACAGAGATGGAGTCTCGCTCTGTTGCCCAGGCTGGAGTGCAGTGGTGCGATCTTGGCTCACAACATCTGCCTCCCAAGTTTCAGCAATTCTCCTGCCTTAGCCTACCTAACCTCTCTGAAAGTTCTTCATTAAAAAAAAAAATTAAAAAAGGAAATTATGTACATCATACGGTTGGTTAAGGTAAATATATACTTTATTTAAATTAGTCACCATTTCCAAAAAGACATATATGATGGGTAAAGCATATAAAGCACATAGCTCAGTGGCTATAATAGATCATGAATCTAGAATAAATGCAAGCTTTCTTCCTTCTTTCAAACAATCTCATATAATAGAGGATTAGGCTTGAAGTCAAAGGACTGGAGTTTAAATTCCAACTCTATAATCATGGAAAAGCCACTTTTCCTGGCTAAATCTGTTTCTCCAGAAGCAAACATAAAACCTCTCTCTCTGTAGGAATTTATCTTAGACTTCAAATTATCTTTGGATTTTTTTTAATACAGTATCCAACACTCAGTCAAAAGCCATATATTCTATAGATACACACTGAAATATTTACAGGAGGTAAGGAAGTGGGTGGAGGTATAGCTGAAACAAGTTTGGTCATGACTTGGTAGTTGTTGAAGCTGGGTCACAGGTACATGGATTTTTTAATATTAGTAGGTCTATTTTTGTTTATGTGTGACATTTTTCATAATGAAAAGTTTTTCAAATAACCAAGCATTTTCAACCCAAATCTTTCTTTTCCTTAATGTAAACAAGCATACCACTGGCACTGTGGTTAGAAGACCAGGCATGACTGTGTGTTTTCCAGATGGAATTAGCACATAATAATTCTATTCAGAAAGTAAAACTATCAAAAACCAAAAGTTTCTCCTTATTCTGTCTCAGATTCATGCTTTCCATTCTGACCAGCTCACAATCTCTCTATTTCAATTTGTGTGTTTCAGACTGACTCCTCTGGCCTCATGTTATCCATATGTCTCTGGCTAGGTTTAAGCAGTACCACGCCATCTAAGCTCAGACTGTACCTATGTTCCTTACTCTACTCCATGATGACCTTTGGTCCAAAGACCATACACAATACAGGTCAAGTAACAGAACTGTAACCCACAGTGGCTTCCGAATGACCAAGGTGGGCCAGACGCCTGGCTGGTGGCACAGAAGATTCATGCCTCCTGTCCATGTCCCAACACTCAACCACAGGCCACTGGACTCTAAGAAGAAATACCAGAGAAGGGAGAATAGCCACTTAGACTCTGAATCTGCTCATTCATTTGTAAGGTGGAAATAATTCACTTTTCTAATGTCACAGAGTTTGTGAGCAGCAAAGAAGATAACAAATGTGATAACTTTTGAAAGCTATAAAGCACTGTAAAAACTAAGTCATTATTAATGTGTAACACATTTCGTGAATCTAATCTATCTTGCTCCAGACTTCTATTACACACAGATTTCCTTTTCAAGCTAAGTTTAAATCCGGCCATCATCATTACTGACCATCAATTTTACAAAATCAGACTTGGTCAAAAACATTGCCATCATAATTCAAAACTTTGGAAAACCAAATAATTTATAGCACTGGAAAAACTAAACATTAAGTCTCCCATCAAAGTTTTATTATCCACCTACCAACATGAAAAAAATTCCTATGAATAACTAACTTTTAACCAGGCATTAGTTTTCTTTAAAATAAGTTTAAAGAAATTACTATTCTCCTGTCAAAGGGAAAACTGAATATCCCTTAACATTTCAGTTAATCCTTTGTTGGCTTTCTTTATCTTCCAGGATACATACCTGTATTTAGCGGTAAGACAAAGACAAATTTTATGTGGTTTTTGTTCCTTGCGGGCATATGAGAGCGAGAGATGAAGTTCATTTGCCAGTATCTAGATAATTTTAAACCTATTTCTTTTATTATTTTTCTTTTCCCCAAAGATTAGCCTATCCCCTTGTGCCTTCTTAACCCCCTTTCCGTGGAATCCCTGTGTGTTCACACAAGTGTTAGAATTTGTGTGGCTGCCCCTGCTTCAGATTATTTAGTGCACATTGCAGAACCAATGTGTGTATTTTTCTTGTCCATGGGTCATTTCATTGCCACATACGTAAACACTAGAAAGAACTGACCCTTGGTGTTGGTAATTCACTCTACGTGATGTTTGCATTTATGTCTTTTTTAGTAATTTAAAGGCTAGTTTGGGGGTGAATGTCAATTTTATAAATTTCTTTTCAGCCAAATTTAATACGATTTATTTGCTGCTTGTTATCCTTAGCTTATCTTTAATATTCACTTATTCATTACAAAGAAATATTCTCATTAAAAGTATAGATTATTGTGCATTTTTAGCTGAAAAATTCCAAGAAATTTGTAGCACAGTGATAGATCAGAGGACAAAGATGTATATAAGAAAAATATGTCAATATTAGATCAATAAAATTCATTTTATTGGATACTGTGCATTGATCTATCTTGACAGTTATAGGTAAAGCTGCACTTCTTTTTAACAAGTTTAGAAGCAATGAGAAAAGTACACAGAACTCAATTTTGAGCCAGATTTTAAAACAAAGTTTTTTATATGAAAAGCAAAATAAAGCAGAAAAAATAATTTTAAAAGTTTATAAAGTTTTCCACTGAATGAATTCATTCATAACATGTAATCACCATTGATATTTTATTTTCTGTATGTGTGTATATACATAATCTAATTTGGCTAATATAACTCTATTATTAGTGAAGGCAAGCATGCTTTTAGTTGTATATATGTCTAGCTTCCAAATTTTATTCTCATGTAGAATATATATACATATAGAATATATATTCAATATATATACACACATATATGCATATATCTCCTTTGGTGTATTATATAGATATGTGTGTGTGTGTGTGTGTGTGTGTGTGTGTGTGTGTGTGTATTTGCCAGAGAAAGATCTATCTATCTGTCGGTCTGTCTATCTATCCCTCTATCTGTCTATCTAATCTATCTATCTCTCTTCCTTTGATTTGACTTCTATTGTAAACCATGTAATGTTCATAATGTTAAGTCATCAGTAGAACATTAGGGAAATTATGGATGAAATTGCCCCAGTTGTTCTTTGGCTCTATCTCCCCAACCAACAATTGGGATCCTGTTTGAACAAGGGAAGATCTATTCAGTCAAATGATTTGACTTATTTTTCACTAACAAGCTTACATTTCTTTCTTTTATAGAAAAATTTCTTGAATACCTTAGTCGCCTCAATCAACTATATCAACCAAATAGATTATACAGCCTATGGTGCAACCTATGCAGTCTAAATATTTTTCGAGGGAGTTGCTTGTCAGAGTTAGGTGTGAGTGTGATGTTTCTTTAGTAAGAGCTCTGGGCTCTTTCTCTCCCTGTCTCTGTTCTTGTTCCAGTTCCTGTTTCTAGGAGGCAGTGATTCCGGAGAATCGGACTTGGCTAATATAACCCTATTATTAGTTAAGACCAGCATGCTTTTACTTGCGTGCATATATAGCTCCCCAATTTATTCTCATGTAGAAGATCTCCTGTTTAAAGTTTCAGACAAGCCTAAAAAAAATCCTGCTGAATTATTTATCAACCCAACACAAATTGTTAGCAAGTTGTCTTTGATTCATTAGCTTGCAACATTGTTCTTTGCCAACTCTGAAAAGCATTCTGGAAAGTTTATTCATAGGCCAAGCAATCAAAGCTGTATCTTTTTAGTTTTGAGCAGTTTTTGTTTTCTTGGGGCAGGACTGCCACAATTTTATCATAAAAATATTTCCAAACAGAGTTATCCTCTCTGGTAAAAAATGCCTGTTTTCCCATATCCACATACAGGTAATTACCAGAGTTAGCCAGTAATGTAACTTAAGTAATCATTTTTTATTGAATAATTATGTAATTGTGATTATATGTAGCATATTATTATAGAGGTTTCCAAAATCACATAGTTTTTTAGTACGGATAGATAAATTCAAGCCTGACGCTGTAATTGGAATCATCCAAAATCATGTGAAATAGTCTCTCGGAGAACATCTGTTCTCTTTTCCTTCATTTATTTTTTAAAGTTTCTATTACCCAGAATAAAAATATCTGGAAAATTTATCCTTCACTCAGAAAAAAGAGATTCTGAATCTTTGTGTGTTTCCATTTACACAAAGTTGCAAATTAGCAAAAATATATATGATTTGAAAAATGCTTCTAGACACTTATTTTCTACTCAGTAAAATGTAATCAAAACCTTAGACAAGATCAATTAGATCAGAATAGATGAATGAATATAGAACTGAGAAATAATCATAGATGCTTGAGCTAGAAAGTTCTTTCCCTGTACTTTATCTTTCCATGTCTTTAGCCAAGAAGGTGGGTATCATCCCCAATCCTAAAGAGTTCTCACCCTAACGATACTTCCAGTCATTGTGGGTGTCTTTCTACTAAATCGATGTTTCCTTTGCTGTAAGAACCAACTCCTTTAACTTCTCCATTTCCTAGGTCCTTTAAGAAAATGAATCTTATTAATCACATATATTCCCTTAAGACATTATTAGGAAGCATTTGGAAAAGATAAATTAATTTTAAATTGGTTGGCATCTGTTTTTAGTATTTTTTTCTTTACAATAAAAATGTTTAGTTATATATTTTCATACAAGATGTGGTCTTTGAAAGTTTTTAGGAGTGTGTTTACACAGTGCTTCATGCCAGTGTTTTGATGAATTTATCAATTTAAAGTGTAAATGTATAACTAAAAAATAAATGTCTTCAGTTTTAATATGTTTTATAAAACACACATTTCTAATCATTGCAACACTTCGGATTCTCTAAATTCCTGTAGTGGGGCTTTCACAACCTCTAGGCTCTTTTCCAAATTTCTCTTCTCACATATTTTTATTATATCAACTCTAATGAGAAAAAAAATTAACTCTTGCAAAACAGAAATTTGAGGATGAGAGAACTGGATTAATGAGGCCACTTGATTTATCTTTCTCCTTCACATCTATTAGACTATTCAAAAATATTTATAATACTTATACTATAGCCTAAGGATTAAGATCTGTGTTTAAATCAAAGCCTTAGCAAGTACCAACCTTGGACAAAATACTTAATATCTCTGAGCTTCCGTTTCTTCCCCTGCATTTTGGGGCACAAGTTCATCCTCGCTTTGTGGATGTGCTGGGAGGAATAAATGAATCAAAGAGTAGAAAGTACTCGGAAATATGCCTTAAACATAGTTTTAAATACATGTTAGCTATAAAATAATGATATTTTTACATGGTAATATTTTTCTCAACGAACTCTTGAAGCATATTGAAAATCTGAGTCATGGATATTATAGTAGGACATCTACCAACAAATGTCTCCTTATTCAGTGCTCTTTTCTCCCATTCTCCCTGCAGTCAGGCAGAGCATCTCCTCATCTGCACATTTATCTGTAACCCTAAGTCTATGCCCCTCCCTGAAGTCCTGTCCCCAAACCCCTTTTATTCACTAAATCTGCTTTACCCCTTTTGTGGATGCTATTTATTTTATTCCTGTTCCATAAAATCTTTCCAATGGGTAAGAAACTAACTCTTACCTATTCATTGTTTATTCAACTGGATGAAGCAGTCTACTTATATTATATTTGTTTTATAATGTGTTTGTGCATGCATGATATGTGCTCATATAGGATTTGCCTAGCTTCCTTTTTAATCTAGGAAAGCAATGTTTCTACTGTAGACCATGGGCAGAAGTGCCATTCTAGAAGTCAAGCTAGATCTTGTGTGATCAGCCCATCATCAGAGTAGTATCAGAAATGGAAGGAGCAGCCAGACATCTTTTTAAACTTTAAAAATGCACATTTGTGTATGCCCTCTATATTACAGTTATAAAATAGAGGTTTCCAAAAGCCCATGGTTTTAAAAATAGAGATAGATAAATTTGAGCATGACGATGTAATTGGAATCATCCCAACTTAAGAGAGAATAATAAATATATCTATTAACTATATGGTCTCATACATAGTTTTATTATGAAGGAATTGTTTTGTTTGTGCATTCAAGTTATCACAAGTACTGGGGAGAAGGGTGGCCATTTGGATTCTTTTGCATGGAACCAAAGAAAGCTGAACAAAAGAAAAATAGGAGCTCTAGGAACTTTGAGCAATAGGATCTTGGGTATTCTGTGTCTCAGCTAAACTCAGCATGTTTGCTCCTTTCTGGTGCTGACTGGCTGAGAATTTGCAGAACCTCATTCATCTGCATTCCACCACCACAACTTTTGCCATGTCAGATTACCAACTGCTCTATTAGTCACTTAATATTTTTTAAAAAGGGACCCACTTTTTGTTTTAACCTTAACAAAATAATTTTTAAAGGACACTACATATTTTTACCATAAATGGAAAATATGCCATACATTTATCTTACTAAACAGGAAAAATGAATACAATGGCAGCCTTGGCCTATGGCTCATTTCCATCTTCATCTTGATGAAGCAGAGGAAATTTAATGAAGGTTCCTCTCTGTCTTCTTCCCCCAGCAGCAGG
The DNA here is from genome assembly GCF_009761245.1 of Sapajus apella. Classification (NCBI taxonomy): domain Eukaryota; kingdom Metazoa; phylum Chordata; class Mammalia; order Primates; family Cebidae; genus Sapajus; species Sapajus apella. Next base: position 8,673,250 of record NW_022437001.1, read on the forward strand.
TTCCAGCCTTAGCTGCATATTAGAGTCAGCTGGATGATAAAAAACAATGTACTCATGCCTGTAAACCACCCCAGAGTTTGATTGCTTTGTGGTGAGTCTTGAGCATCAGTAGTTTCAAAGCCACCCCAGGTGACTCCAATGTGCAGCCAATGTGAGAACCACTGCCTGAGAAATGATTCTACTTTGAATGAACTTTAAAGATGAGTCAAGACTGCAAACCACAAATTTAAAAATCCAGGTAGGTTGCATGTGCCCTGCCATGTTGTATACCACTAGGGTGATCTAGTCTGGTACCAAATGGCGTATATACTATAATTTTAGAAATGTTGGGATGGTTTAGTTCTCTCCATGTATTCTGCTATTGTTTTTCTCCTTCATAGCTTGTTTCTTCCTAGCTCTGCCTCTTCTTAAATAACTATCATAGTTCCAACTTGTCTCATGAATTTTTTTCTGTGCCTCTTCAACACCAGTTCCTTCAGCCCAGGGACCCCATTAACTGTGTTTTCTAGTGCAAAATGCTGACAAGAGAAATTGGTGTGGCTCACCATTGTAGGATGATCTGCATCACTATTGATGTTAGTGTTGCCAGCATGTGGATCCAGTCAGCCTCTCTGACACACGCGGAGAGGGCAGGGAAGTGAAGTCGTCTACCATCCAACAGGGCTGCTTCTGCACTGAGGCCTAGAGGTTCTCTGAAAGGGCTTGGCCCTAACTTGGGCATTGATTGGTTTGTCCTGGACAATGTTTTCCACACTTGGTCCATCTATCATCAAAAGTAATGCAGGACTTTGAGAGTTTTGGTTCTGTCCTCCCAAATTGTAACTCAGTAAGTCTGAAGGAGAGTAAGACTTTGAGAATTGAAGTAAAATTTAATAGCCACTTTGACTTGGGAACTCTGGGTTAAGTAATCCCTATGATTTTTCACTCTACAACTCTATGGCTCTAATAACCTCTACAATAGTGATAGTAATATCTCAGAAAGCAAAGACCATAGCTACTATTTATTGAGATTTGTGGAACACAATTTCTAGGAAATATTAATTAGTGCCTGGACAACAAAATTAATAAAGGGAAATGCTGAATATTCAATCCTTCTCTTGGATATTAACAATGTTCTAGAAGATTAGAGACTCTGAGAAGGCCTGTTATAAAAAGAAGTTTGTCTCTTAACCACTGAACTAATTGTGACATTGAACTAAAAGTGACAGCTTTGTCTCAAGAAGTCTGTTAACACTTATTTAAGTTATTTTCCCTTAACAGGATTTGGAGGCTCCAAGTCTCCACATTGTCCTGTATGTGGTGAGTTCTCAATAAAAGCTACTGATTGACAAATGGCTGGTAGGAGAAAGGCGTAAGACTGAAGCTCAGATTCATCAATTTTGCTAATTGTTAGCAGCCCTGGTAAAAGTTTTGACAAAGAGTTCAGAACTAATGTTTCCAATGAGGTTTTAGTATTAACTAAAGTTTCATTCATCTTAGCTACAAGTGTATTTGATTAATCTACACTAGTATCTCCTCCCACCCAAAGAGAATAATAATTTTGTTGCTATACCACATGGTTGTAGAACAAAAACAGGGCTTACAAATGTGGACTGTAAGCCATTCATCATCTTCAGTCTCATTTGCATTTCAGAGTTTCAAGTGCAGTAAAATTAATATTCATTAATCAAATATACTGCCTATCCAGTACCTGCACGTAAGTAATTTCCAACATGTGTTTGTTAAATGAATCATAGATAATTCTTGCATCTTTGCTCTCTGGATTTTGTTTTTCAACCACACCTAAATCAGATACGGCAAACAACCAGGTGAATTTGCATTATTGATATAAGGGAAAGAGAACTAGTGTTTGCCAGAAGTTGATCTTTGTCTCGGGTGGATTAATCACAGCTGAGGTCAAGGCGAATAAATCTACTTTCCAGAATGTCCCGGTTACAGTTCAAGACTAAAAGAAAACAAAGGAAGTTAGAGGCTAGAAAGAGGAAGGAAGTGAAAGACTCTCCAAAAGAAAATACAGATGTTCTAAGGGTCTCACTGTTGTTATAATTTGACTTTGTAAAAAGTCCAATTGGACTTAAAAATGTTTGCTCTTAACAACATGCCGTATTGTGTCAATTTCATGATGTGACAGAGAAGATAATATCTAGAAGTTACTGTTATTAAAAGTTACATTTACATTTTAAAAATAGGGCATTTTTAATATTTTTATGTTAAAAGTAATGCATATATATTTATGCACACACAGAGTTGCTATAATACTTGCTTTCTTCTATAGGAAAAATAACTCCTTTGAAATTTTTCATGCTATTCATCTTCAAAATAAACTAGGACTGTGAATAGCTATTTTTTTCAAAAGTCACTAGTTAAGGTAAAAATGGTTTAAATAGCTACATGCTTGCAAATGCACTTATAATATGTTTATAACATAGAAGATTCATTTTCAGTGGGATCCCACTAAAGCACTTGCTTACATTATTGAAAATGAGGAAGTTTTTGCTGCTTGGGTCAGTCCATTTTCATCTCTGACTACACAGAAGAATATTAACCCTTCAAGAGCCTACCCAGACTCATAGTCCATGGATTTCAGTTGAATTAAGGTAGAAAATGTAATTGTTATAAAGCTTCTAGTCTGGGTGTCTAGATAGCATGGTGATAAGCATCATATAAACAGAGAGAGGGATGGAATTTAAGTTACCTTTATCTATATCTCCTTTCATATACAGTATGTGCCATAGACAGACACCAGTGTCTCACTACATGACCACCCACAGAACATTATCCAATGTGACATTCTTCAGGGGAAATTAACAGAATTGTTTTTACTACATCAGTCTCTTCCAAGAACACTGCCTCAATAATGGTACTTAAAAAGTGACCAGGGGACCATGGAAATGTCTCTTTTCCATGGTCTTGACTAGAGGGCATAATAAATACTCCACATTCTAAAACTACTTAAAGCAGAAGGATACAGAAGGAAACAATCCCCCAACACAAACAGACTCAGGGATATACACACACAGATATACATCGATGTCAGCTTATTCTTTAGTTGGTATTTCAGATTGTCCAGTATTTTCTCTCTCTAGGTTATGTAGCCATCCTTTCTGTCAGTCTTCAAATTTTCCTACTAATTTTATGTCATCATAGTAAACTTGTAATAGTATATCATGGTTCTCTCCCCTTTAAAAACATTTTTAAAATTCAAGAGGCTCCTTAGATTTCAAACAATAATGGTCACAAAAGAAATCTCAGATTAGAAATGTTGAAGAATAGAATTTATATTAGAAACCTTAGATATCTGAATTTTTATGACAATAATTTTTGAAGAATCATCATATATTAAAAAATATATGTGCATTTCATTATAGTATTTTTAAATAAATAGGATCTGGCGTAAATTTTGATGAACATTGCTTTTCCAGAAAAGCAGAACTTATTTGAGGGTTGACATATTTAGTGATCATTAATTGGAATATCCATGGTAGCAATGAAACACAACCTTCAATCTCATTTTGTTTTCACATAGATAGTATATTTTATTGTGATCTGAGAAGAAAACTGTATGACTGGTATTTTTCCAATAGCAGGTACACCATTTGGTGATGAGGAGGGATTAAAGATAAAAGAGAGAGAGTGACAAGGACAGTTCTGTAAAGAGACTAAGGCCTGGTTTGAAAAGAGAAATTAGGAGGAGGAAAATATTAGATGCAGAACCACTGTTTATTGGATGTTTCATGAAAGACCATAAATATTTCTCGTGTGTGTGTGTGTGTGTGTGTGTGTGTGTGTGTGTGTGTGTGTGTTGTATGAGCTAGAAGATGAAACTGACTTCAAGGGTTCAGGGCTTCATGTTTGTCAGCTCCGTGAGCCTTAAACATTGGTAAAACAAGCTAACCTGTTTAATACCACTGAGTTGAATTAAATTCACATGCACTATGAAGAACCTTGAAAGTTCATGTGGCTGGATAGAGAAGTGCATTCTCTTCTCTAAATAAGCCTATAATTAGAGCCTCAACTTTAGGGATATCACTTGTATACATTATCAAGTAGTTTTTCACTCAAAGTGAAAAGTAAAAGGGTAAGTGGGAACCATAAAGACATTTTTTATTTTCTTTTTGGCTTGCTGTTATCAGCTGGCCTAAAATAATTGATAATTTCATTTATTTCTAATTCCTCAAAATTGAAAATTTCTGAAGTTTTTTTTTTAATTCTTAAAACTAACTACTTTGGAGGTAGGAGTATGTTAGCAAGAAACTATTTTGGTTGTTTGTTCAGAGTTCTCTACATGTAAGTTAAGTAATCTTTAGAAGAACAGGAGGTGCTGATAGAATAATTGTGTTTACTCTTCCCACTTCATGATTTCTTTCTTATAAACATTGTTTGGCATTATTGGGCTCCACGTTCCTTTTTCTCATCTGATGTTTTACAAATATTTTTCTAATTGCCTGAGACAGTGTGGTCCAATAAAGTTAAATTGACTTTGGGTTGAACTTGTTTGTCTGATCTCTTGCCAAAGGTTATAGTCACCCACTTGAACTGACTTTCACTCTGTTTGTTGGTCTCTGTCTCTTTCTCTCTCCCTTTTATGTTATTTTGAACTAGTTATCTATTTTTTTCCTCCCTCTAGCCTATTGTACAACTCTCAAAGTAATTCTCAAGATTTCCATAAACAGAAATGACTTTTAAAGGAATCTCTCTCTCTCTCTCTCTCTCCTCTTTCTCTCTCTCTCTATCTCTTTCTCTCCACCCATTATCCATATAATTAGCCACCTAAATCAACAGTTTGAAGTTTCAACCTAGGACACTGAAAGAGGTGGACTAAATGCTTAGAAAACAAGAGTGCTTGGAATAGCTCAGTTGTTTGACGTCTGGAAACACTTTACAAACAACCTCCAGGAAAATAACAAAGCAAATAGCGCTGGTCTACCGCAATGGAACAGATATGGTGTGTGATCAGTTAGCTGCAACCCGCAAGTAAACACAGAGAGGCAATCTAGCAAACAAAAACAGAAACCACATTATTGTCCATCACAGGCTGAAGACTTTAAAGTAAACTTAAAGCTTTCTACGTGTGACTTCTAGACTCTGAAAAGGAGGTTACAAGCTTCAAGGACTCTTCCTGGTTTTGTATAGCAAGCTCCCGAGTTTCTCTTTAACCCCAAAGATTAACATTTATTTTAACATCTACCCACTTTGACCAAAGCCTAAGTGTTGGAAGTCCTCATTCCTGTAGTTTTCTCTGACTGCTTTAGAATAGAGCTGGCACTGCAGACCTTGACTTCTCTTGGTGCAGTTATAGCTTCTTTATCATATTTCAAACAGTTAGACGTATGACTGGTTCAAGAAAATGCAAAGTGGCACCATGAGATATGAGCCATTATTTAATGCATTCAACTTATTTTCACATGAAGTTGAAATTAGCACATCTGGGCTATTACTCTTTCCCAAGAGTAATAAGCATTCTCAACTTTTTAGAAATTATAAGTAAGCTTTTTTTCTTTCTTTAAGGTGTGTGTGTTGGATGTATTATAACTTTCTTTCACTCCATCTCTCAGGATAGAATATCATCCTCATCTCTGCATCATATACCAACTAGAAAGATGTGTGTGCTCACCTTGATTCTTTTTTCCCATCCCAAATCATAGATCTATTCCCAACTGAACTTATTTGCAAAGATTAGCCATAATATAGGAAGAAAGAATCTTTTTTTTTTTTCTGCTGAGCCTGAGATAATAGTGTACTCAGTCTTCCAAAGTTTCATCTTTCTCCTTTAAAACTTTAGTCCCTTTTATTTCTCTTCAGCAGATCACCTGGTTACTGTACTTCTGATTCTTTTCCCATATCCTACACTCATAGATTAGGTTCATGGAGCATGGATTAATGTTGTATTATATATTAAACAGAGGGAAGAGAAACATATTTTATCTAATATGTTAAGATGAAATGGGCCTGTAATTAGGGAAGACAACATGATACCTGGTGAGTAACTAATCCATTTACCTAATTGAAGTTAGATGAAGACAGAACGATGGTCATCATCTTTTACTTTTCTTGATGCTTTTCAAATGACCAAGATCCTACAGGCTAAGGAACCAGTGGTCAACCTGATATTTACCTGTATTCATTGTTAAAGTAATATACAAGAGAAAAATAATAGTGGTATTATTACTGTTCAAAGTAACCTATAAAGAACAAACTCTAGTTACCTCTGACCACCCTTATTAGTGTTCTGGTAAGAAATGGCAGCACCCAATTTCTCCTATCCCCATAAATTTACCAGAATATATCAAATTAATTCAATCAGAACTATCATAATGCCCTGGCTAGCAAAGAAAGAAGACATTAAAAGTCAGTGTAGTTCTTGGTTGATGCCTCCAGTTTCCAGAGAAAGGAATAATGAATCTGATACCCCTTGGCCCAATTATAAGAAATTGTGAAATCCTTTAGGAAGGGCCAGAGTTATGCAAATTAGAAAAATATTCTTTCTTCAATGTGTTGTTGACTAAATAATAAGTAATGCTTAGCTTTAAAAAATTACAAAATGAGTCTCTATAAGAACCAAGGATATTCACATTCCTTATTAGCGGGGATACTGAAGCAGAAATAGGAGTCCTGTGTTTATTTTTGCTCACAAACTGGAGCCAATACCTACCACCATTAGTTTTCTCTCATATATAACTTTAACATTGAATACAAGTGAACATCAGTTCTTATTCTGCTAACACATGGGATGTTACTGTAGAAAACTTTCACCAAGGGGTGAAAGAAACTTCTTAAAAGGGCAAGGGATGGAGGTGCTGGTGGGGTGTAAATTAAGAGACTGGAAGAAGGAATACTTGTAAACAGAGCTAAACCGGAGGACTAGAGAGGTGAGAAGAGGATGAAACATTGATAGTAACATCATCCCTCAGGTCATCTGCATCTTAAAATGATAGTTTTTTGTTAAAAAGACTGTTGTTTGTTTATTTCATTAGAATTCCTTTATTCTACAAATATTTATCAAAGAGTTACTATGTGCTAGCCATCATTCTATGTGCTGCTAGAAACAAGACAATGTCCTTGCACATATGGGCAGGTTTCTTTCACAATATAATGGGAAAAAATGGAAAATTGTACACATACACATACAGGAGTGTATGTGTGCATGAATGATTTCAAATTGTAACACATTTTATGAAGGACTAATAGGGAGCATTAAAAGATAGCAGGAGTGTGGTTGGGAGAATCTCAGACTTGGCTAAGTGGTTCACACAACTTCTATTCCAACCTCCTTCCACTCTCCCTTCTAGCTGCAAAGACAAAAATAAAAACAAAAATTCTATTTTTAGACTCCCCTGAAGTAGACTTCTGGATGTGATATAGGTTCTACCAATCTTTGTACTTACAAAAGACTTGAATTCAGACATGAGTGAAGACAGTGACCACGAGGCAACAAATTTTGCTGCTAAGGATCTATCAAGTGCTGAGCAGCTCTTGAGCCAACATTATGTCAGATATATTCCTGCAGGTGACAACTACAATCTTCACTTTCTGGTTCTTGGATGTATGGCTAAGATAGTGTGGTTCTGAAGCCAGCAGTTCTGAGTGTGCTTTTCAATATCTCAGTTTCCAAAATGTGGCAAAAATAATAGTTCTGTTGGTAGATGTTTTTGTAATCATTTTGGAAGCCTAACATGGAACTTCCTACCATGATCATTCCAATAATTTGGTAAGTACCTAATAGCTTTTGTTTTAATACAGCAAGAGTAAATTTTGATATTTGCAATTAATTCTGGCTATAATAAGGAACTCCTTATGCTGTGTGGTCAAGAATCACATGAGGAAAATTTGAGCTGATATCTGAAGAACTGGAACAAATCAGCCTAACAACAGCCAAAAGAAGGAGATTTCAGGCAGGAAGACTAACAAGTGAAAACACTTTCAGGCAAAGAGATTGCATGATGAGACTCAAAAAAGGAGACTTTTAGTATAAGATTAAATTAGAGAGATTGGTAGGAACCAACTTATGGCAAATAATTTGAATATTATAATATGTGTGACAGGAAACTATTAGATGGTATGAAGCAGGGAAGTGCCATGATCTTTTTAAAAAGATCTTGGCTAATGTAGAAAGAATGGATTAAACAGGAGAAACAGGAACATCCCCTAAAAGGGTGCTTGGAGAATTCAATCAAAAGTTAATGATATTTTAGAGGATCATAGTAAAAAAATTCAAATTGGTCAAAATGATGTATTTAGGACATACCTTGGAGGAAAGTTGATAGGAATTGCTGACAGATTGGATAAGGGTATTTAAAAAGGGGGGAATAAAGTTGATACCAAGATTTTCAGATTGAACAATTGGGTAGAATTGAGAAGAAAAATACAGGTTGATAATCAGATCTGGGTGGGAAAATGAAGAGTTCAATTTGGTACCTGTTAAGTTTGAGATACCTATGGATTCATCTTTTACTGTGTAACCAGCCATTTGAAAACAGTAGCATAAAACAATTTATTATTTCTTACAATCCTGTGGGCTGGTTGAATGGTTCTTCTGTTTGTCTTATTTGACCTCACTTATGTTGCTACATTCAGCCAGCATTTCATGGTATGGAAGATATGAGACTATTTCATTCACACATCTTAAAGTTGGTGCCACTATTGGTTTTTCCTTTTGGTATTTTATCCTCCAGTAGGTTAGACTGTCTTCTCACCATGAGAAGAGACATGAGTGTAGGACATTATCTTGTTCTGGGAGCATGTTGAATGATGGCTGACCCTTAGACTGGCTTTTTACATGAAAGTCTCTCAGTATAACAGTCTAAGAAAATTAAAGCAAAGGCTATCAGGTCTTTTAAGACAAGAAGCTGAGAATTGTATTATTACCATACTCTGTTCATCTCCTGGGCTCCAGCAGAGAAGGGACTCTTTAGGCAGTGCAGAGCTCCAGTGGAGACACCTACCTTCTTGTGGATATTGAAGATAAGATAGAGACAGTAAAAGCAAACCTCCTGCTTGCCTTTAAATTATCAAGAACACCCTAAATATTTAACATCTACTCTAAGTCTACATCCAGCATGAGATGCTGTGGTTCAAAACTTGCTGCCTTCAAAGAGCTTACAGTACAATATAGGGAGCTAGAATACATAAACCAGCAAGTGCACAAAATTGTATACTATGATCAATATCTCTGTAGTGGAAGAATGTGGAGGTGGAGTGCCTACAAAATTTCTTAGAGAAGATTATATTTGAGTTATTCTTGAATAGGGGAAGGGCATTTTGGCAGAGGAACAGCAGGACGAAACATGAAAAGAATTGACATAATCTCAAATAGAATTGTGGGTACCACAAACTTTGGAATCAGGTAATATTGGGTTTCACTAACTGCTACTTTCAAGATTCAGCCAAGGGAAGGAGGAGAAAGGATATTCATTTAGAAGGAGAGATTAAATGGTTTTCTATGAAGGGAAGAACTAATCTAACTTGTTTTAATGGTTCCTCTTAAGGCAAGTCCATTCAGATCAAAAGGGTAAGCATTCAAATGATTTCTTTGAGATATACATTCAGGATTTTTTGTAAGAGAAGAAAGGCAATGGCCTATCATATGGGACTCATTTCTTTAACTTGTAGATAACTCTTATTTTTTAGGGAATATGCAACTGATTTAGGTAGGCTATATCTCTTCACTGAAATACCTCTTATTCCTTATAATGAGTAATATTACACTTAAGTAAATGGGTTTAGGAATAAATTTCCTACTTATGTTTAATACAATAGATGGTCCATAAGCCAAATTCATGTAAACACAGTACATAAAGATAATATGAGGAACAGGCTTTAAGATTTGTGGAGAATATTCCTCACTACATTTCCCTGAAACTGTTTTTCAAAGCCACTGTAATTCCCATCAAAAAATTGAATACTGCTAAATAATTTGAGCCTTCTTTTAAAAATTTCAATTCAATTTCGGTGCATTATAGCATATTTATTATAAAAATCATCATTTCTTTTTTATTAATCTAAAATTATTTTCATTATTAAATTAGAATAATTTCTTTAAGATGTCTTTAGGCTAAATATGAAAATTTGAAGTAGGTTCCTGTCTTTCTTATAATCATCTTCCTTCGGATTTGTGTTATATATTATGTTTTTCTTATATGTCATGTCCTTTAGGCAAGGGGTCAGTAAACTATGACCTATGGGCCAAATTCAACATAGTGCCTGTTTTTGTAGTCATCAACTAAGAATTATTTTTCTATTTTTAAAATAGTGGAAAAAATCGAATGAAGGATAATATTTTACAACACATAAAAACTATATGAAATTTACATTTCAGATCCATAACTAAAGTTATACTGGAGCACAGCCATACTCATTTACTTCTATAATGTCTATGATTGCTTTCATGCTGTAACGGCAGGGTTGAGTTATTGGGAAAGACATTGTATGGCCTGCAAGGCTTAACATAGTCATACCTGGCCCTTTGCAGAAAGTTTGCTGTCCGTTGCCTTAGATGATAGGTTAAAATGCATTGCCCCTAGATTGCATTGTGCAGCCCTTACATATGGTATTTTTAAATATACAAATTCAGTGTTCACAGTGTGGCCCTTCTCCCTAGCTTCAGAGAATGAAAAACTGAAAATATAAGAAATGAAGTTTCTTGGATCAAACTTATAATTTCTCCTATCTGAAGGGAACTTATCTACTGAGGTTAAATTAAAAAGTTGTAATCTGGTTTTAGGAATCGCATTTTCTGTGATTATAGCATGAGTGTTGAAATTTTGTGCCTATGCAGAAGGCCAGGGGGCCCCTCTTGAGCCCATTTGGATATAAATATAGAGGATTACAGTGTTTTGGACACGTTTTTAGTCTGAAGTTCTACAGTGCAGTAGATGAAGCATAATATGAATTGTTTTGGCATTGCTGGATTCATACGAAGCTCCATGCATTTACACATCTGTGTCTGCAACAAGAAGAGATAATTGTTCCACTCTATTGCTGTTTATGAATCAGAAGAACAAAAAAGCAACATAATAAACAAAATGTCATGTCCATACAAATCTTGATTAGGATAAAATCATCTGGCTGGCATTGCCTGCATACAACATCGCCAACAGGGCGCCAGCCCATGAGGGAAGCCTGCACAAGTCCCCTGTCTTGGGTTTTCAAAGCTCGGGAAAGCTTATTTGAGGGTTTACACAAAAACTAGATCTACCCCAAACAGTCAAGATCTAGTCTCCAAGTCCTTGTTATTATTAACCAACTTGTCTTTTAAAATCCCTGAAGTCTCAGGAGGTTTCATAATAATTGCAGCATTGAGTATAGGGTGCTTATAAAAAATTTACTTGATTAACATTTAGTTCAGAGTTGCTCAGCTTCAGGACTGTGGACATTTTGGACCAGATAATTCTCTGCTGTGAAGCTCTACCCTGTGCACTATGTTTGGCAGCATTCCTATCCTCTTTCCTCTAAATGCCGATAGCATTTTCCCAGTTGAGACAACTTAAAATGTCTCCAGACACGTGCCAAATGTACCCTAGGGGGCAATACCTCCCCTAGTTGAGAACTGGGATTAAGAAAATTTAATACCTTAATGGAATCAAAGGAGCTCTAGGAAGCCATGAGAACAGAATCAGATTTAAAAGACTCAGAATCTGAGTTTTAGAGACATAAAATGATTATCTAAAAATCAAAATAATTACCTAAAATTTACTTTAAAACTCTGATTATATGTTTAGATTTCCAAAACCAGTCTTAGGTTTTCTTATAAAGAAGATAAAAATCAGAACACATGGTAGCTCTTTTACCTGTTCCAGTGTTTTACATGCTGAGTGGATGTGAAGGCTGAACAAGCATTCTTGTCTGCAGAATTTTCTGTACATTTATTCCTCTAGTTGACTGAGCACCTTCTGAGGGCTTTGACAGGCTGTCTGCTGGGTAGGGGGGGCCATAGTTCCTGGGGTCACTTTTTAATAACATGACCCTGGTTTCTGCTTATAAACCTATCATGACTCCTCTCAGCCTAAAACTTAAAATGAAAATTAAAGCAAGTCCTTTCTGTCATTACTTCCCCTAAATCCATTCAATTTCCAATGATTCATCTAAGTTGGAGTTTCTCAATTCTGGCTATCAATTAGAATATCTTGGGGAGATGTTTGTTTGCTTTAATTATCAAGGCCTAAGCCCTATTGAGTCTCAGTTGCCGAAGCATCAGGGTTTTACCAAAACTCCCCGGGGGATTCTAGTATGGAAACAGGATTGAGATCCAGTGGTCTGAGCCATGGACAGTGATTCTGTTTCCCCTTGTCAATGCATGGCTTAGGAATGGGCACATGGCAAGGCATCCTAACAGAATATGAGGAGAAATTTGTGTATGTAGGAACATGATTCTGGAAAAATTCTCCTCTCTTCCAACAGTAGTCTTGAGGAAAATGACCTTTTGGCCCTGGGTGATGTTAGATCTGGATCTCTCATCTGGAACAAGATGCAGGGCTACTGTCATCTTGCTTAAAGCCTGAGGATGAAGCCAACATGTGGAAGAGGAAAGAGACGAGAGACTTCGTCACAAAGATGCCTTAGTAAACATGCCCGGACCCTGACTCCTTGGAACTTCCTGTTTCATTAATTAGCCACCTTATTTTTAAAAATCCAGTTTGAGTTACCTGTTAGTTGCAGCCAAAGCATTCTAATTTCTATAACATTCCAGAATCTGCTCAATCCTCCTTCACCCAACCTACAAACTCAGTCATTTTGTCCACACAGACATGCTGACTCTGCAGGTGCTTCTGACTGTTGCCACCCTCTGGTGATATTTTCATGGCTTTACTAATATTTTCTCTCTCAGTAGAATAGCTTTGTTTTTCACACTACTTCCATTATTATATTCCAAATATATAACTGCTAAAACTCAATGAATTTTACTTCTTTTTTACTGAATTGTCCGAAAAGTTTTCTTTGATGCGATGAATCAGGAACACAGACTTGTTCCATCCTGGAGCTCTACCATTCCCAGGTTCTTGACATTTCCATTTTCTTGCAGCCAGCAGAAAGAAAAAGAGAGAATGCATAAAAAGAAAACACCCACTTCCGAAATCCTTAGCTCAGCAGCAGCACATATCACTTCTGCTCTTAAAAAATGTTGTCTTATGGCTACAAGTAGTGCTAAAGAAAGCTAGGAATATGGCCTTGCTACATGCCATGGACAACATAAAACAGGGATTTTGTGAACAGCTAGTAGTTTCCACCAGAAAGACTCATGTCAAATCTCACCTTCCCAATCACTCAGCCATCTAGGATCTCTATTCTGCCTATGGCCCTTTGCAGTCTGGGAGGTAACATTAGTTGTACTGGAATTATGAATGATGTTTCCACCTAGTTAACATTTTCTCTCCCACTAGATTGTGAATGTATTGAGAATAGGAATGGTTTTCATGGTCCCCTTTCCTGTCCGTGGTACCTTTATCCTGAAGCAATGGTTCTGAAACTTGAGGTACAAAAGAATCACCCGGAGGACTTGTTACAACAGAGCTGCAAATTCTCGTCCCCAGAGTTTCCAGTTCAGTTGATCTGGGATAGAGCCGAAAAATTTGCATTTCTAACAAGTTTCTATATGATAACGGTGAAACAATGGACCTATATCAACTCTTACTTGATTTTGCAGTTAACAAACAGTAAGAGGCACACTTGTGAGTTTTTAGTAGTAAATTGGAGGCACAGAAGTCAGGCTTACGCTACCTTTTGAATCTATACGAACTACTCATCTTTCTCTGCTCCATATCCCTCTTATTTTCACTTGTGTGTATCCCATCTAACTGGAGCAAAGCAACCCAAGGAGAGAACTTTTTGCTGTTTTCAAAAACGTGTATAGTTTTAAAAATAGAATAAATGTAAAAAATCTAATTTGAAAAATAATTTGACTTAAAATATGTTAATTTAATTTTAAAATCCTCAAATTTGTCCTGGGAAAGGAAGAGAAAATACTAATAAATTTATGACAATAAGAACTCTTTTGAATCACTGTTATTTGTCATAATAACCATAAAATTTCCAGTTAGGAAAATCACATGTCCTTTGAAGTGACAGTGAATTTTAAGTATATTTTTAACTTAGCATTTTTTCGAATATAAACTCAATACAGCTTTATTCCACACAACAAGGTGTTCACTTTTGAAAACTCTATCACTGAGTGTAAATTTTCTCTTTAAAATAATAAAGACATTTTTAGGCTGACAAAACATTTCTGACATTTTAACAAATTAACTGTCATATTTTGTCTGGAAGAAACAGTAAGAAAAAAAAATTGTATGGGTCAAATGAGTTACTGTGTCACAGGAAATCATAACAGAATCCTGTTGATTTGAGTCATCTGAAATTTAACCAAACTCTGGAATACATAGAAGAAAAGGGTACAATATAGCACTGGTTAAAAAGAGGCACCAGGGAAGCATGCTAACTGGACTTTTAGAATTTGAATAACGCTTCACTCTAATCCAGTGGATTTACCAAACATCAACCCAATATTTGCTTATAAGCCTAAAGTGGAAGAAACTCCAACGAAGTGATCATATTGGAGGTGAGGAAATGTAATCCCTTTCTTTAAAAGTAAAACTGGCTTACTTTGTTTTAGTGTTGGGTGCAGAAAACCTGTAATGGATTAAAACAATGGCTTTAAGCTGCTATAACTGGAAGGGTCAACTTAACTTTGGTTATAAAAAATATTTGTGTCGGGAGGGGAACATCACACACCAGGGCGTGGGGGATGGGGGGGGGGCTCTGGGGGAAATAGCAGGGGGGGGGGGGGATTGAGAGGGACAGCATTAGGAAAAACTCCTAATGTAGATGACAGGGCAATGCATGCAGCAAACCATCACCATGGCACGTGTATACCTATATAACCTGCACAATCTGCACCTAAAGAATGGGAGAAAATTTTTGCAAACATGACTTTATTCTTTTTTTCTGGCTGCGTAGTATTCAATGGTGTATATATCACATTTTCTCTATCTAATCAACCATTGGCAGACACACGTTGATTTCATTATGTTGCTATTGCGAATAGTGCTGCCATAAACATCTGAGTGCAGGTGTTTTGTTTTGTTTTGTTTTGTTTTTAATGTAATACTTTCTCTTCCTTTGGGTAGACTCCTAATAGTGTGATTGCTGGGTTAAACAGTAGTTCTATTTTTAATTATTTGAGATATCTCCATATTGTTTTCCATAGAGGTTGTTCTCATTTACATTCCTACCAACAGTGTATTCGCATTCTTTTTCTCTAAATCCATGCCAACATCTATAATTTTTTTACTGATTAATAATAGCCATTCTGGTTAGTATATTTCACTGTAGTTTTAACTTGCATTTCTCTGATTAGTGGTTTTGAGCATTTTTTCATGGAATCATTGGTCACTTATATTTCCTCCCTTTAAGAAGTGTTTGTTCATGTTCTTTGCTCAATGTTTAATGGGGTTGCTTGTTTTTTCTTGTTGTTTGAGTTCCTTGTAGATTCTGGATATTAGTTTTAATTGGAGGCATAATTTGCAAAAATTTTCTCCCATTCTGTAGATTGCCTATTTGTTGATTATTTCTTTCAGTGTACAGAGTTTTCTAGTTTAATTAGGTCGACATGTGTTCGTTATTGGTTTTTGTTGCATTTACTTTTGGGGTCATTGTCATGAATTATTTGCCTAGGCTAATGTCCAGAAAGGTTTTTCCTAGGTTTTCTTCTAGAGTTTTTGTAGGTTCATATCTTCCATTTAGGTTTTTAATCCATCTTGGGTTAATTTTTGTATGTGATGAGAGACAGAGGTCCCATTTTATTCTTCTGCATGTGGCTAGCCAATTTTTCAGCATTATTCATTGAATAGTAAATTCTTGCCACATTGTTTACTTTCACCAACTTTATTGAAGATCAGTTGGTTGTAGTTATTTGGCTTTATTTCTGGATTCTGGATTCTGTTTCATTGATCTATGTGTCTATTTTTGTGCCAGTACCATGCTGTTTTAGTTACTGGAAGCTTGTAGAATAATTTGAAGTCAGGCAATGTGATGCCTGCAGATATGTTCTTTTGCTTAAAAGCACTTTGGTTATTCAGGCATTTCTTTTTAATTCCATATGAACTTTCCATGCTACAGAATCTTAAATTTTAACAATTTTATAACTTTGACAATGGCTTAATGTAAACTCATATGTAGAAATTGGGTACAAAATATTAGTTTTTCAACCTCATTTAAAAGTTTCAGCTCCCTTAACACATGAATAAAGATACTTTGCAGCAAATATTGAGATTGTGGAGATGGCAGAGCATGAGGCAACACCTGACTAGAAAACTTGACTCATTGCAGCACCTGCTTGAACTGGTCCTGCTAAACACCTACTTGATTCAGTGTTCGTCAGCAAATATTTTTAAAAAGCGAAAACAAACAGTAAAACAAAGAATGTCAATGCAGTCCATGTTTTATTAAACGATTAAGAAAAGAAAACATATACCCTGCCCATGTGCTGCTATATTATCTTCATGCTCTGTCTAGTGGGGGTCCCTGATTGTCAAGAAGAAAATTAACTTCTGAGAAGAGTCTTTTTCTGCTCTTCTTAGTCATGTACCAGTTACTTAATGCTTTGCTTTTCTTTTCAGTAAGACTCTATGTATATGAGACTTGAAAGTCTTGCAAATTATATTTCTCATTTTAAAGAGCTATAGCCTGTTGTTTGTAACTTCAGAGTGAGGCAGATCTGAAGTTACAAACAACAGATCTCTGTTGAACTCTCCCCTCATTTATTATCTGACCCTAGGCAAAATATTTAACCTTTTAATCTTCCATCTCTCAAGCAGCTAAGAGTGAAGAAAGACACCTGTTTCCTAGTGTTGTTAAAATAATTAACTGAGATAATGTAAGAAAGATTCTTCACAATAACAAGCACTCATAAATTAATAGTAGTAAAAGCGAAAGTGGGCCTTCATTATTAGTGTTACAAAATATAGTCACTCTAAAAATTACCATAGTATAACTTTTATCCAGGAATATTGCCATTGACTTTTCATCCAAGATGAAAGACTGCAAACTCTGTTTTTGCTTTATGTAGGATTGTATTCACAGCTTTAATACAGTACTCAGAACATTTTATTTATATTTAGTTTAGATATGGGTAGTTGAGATGATCAATCTCTTATAGTTTTAAACTACTGTTCTAATGAGTGTCATTTATGCACTAGGTTAAATGTGAATAAAAGCCTTCTGATGTCTATTCCTGAGTCAAATATTCAGTGATATGGGAAATACAAGGGAAAAGGAAATTTGCTTTTCATATTCAAGTCGTGCTTGTCTGCAGCAGCCAGTTCTTTCTTGTCTTCATAGCATATTGTCCCTGGGGCATTACTTGTAGGCAGAGCTCTCTGTACACTGGTTAGAACTTGTCTGGTCTTGCAATGGGGGTTATCACAACTTCTGTGATAGTGATGCCTGGGCTTGCTTTACTCTTAACCCTCATCTTGCTTCAATATGGTGGGCTCCAATTAACTTCAAAGACCACACCATATATAGGAAACTCTGATGAAGTGGAACAAAAATCTCACTTAACGTTTGAAGTTCATGGGAATGTTAATGAGAAGAGAGCATAATTATCACTATGTAAAAATAGAAAGTTAATGTCTAGCTCTAGTCATATTTTTTTTGTTATTTGTCACAGACAAATTCATCCAAGATATGCAAAGATAAATAAATACAACTCAGTAAGGTATCATCTAAATTTATTTACAGTGAAAAACACCACATGTTTGATAACCATTGTCTAATTAGGAAAAGAGTTTCTAACTTCTCCCTTTTGTTTCAAATTTGAAACACATTTGTTTTCCATTATAATATAGTTTGTAAAATGCAATGAACCAGAAATTTAACTGTAAGCAAATTGTGCTTTCACTTTAGTCCAGCACTGTTTGATAAAGTGTTTCACAGGCAATTTTACCTATTATTTCCAGGCAGTATGAAAAAGTGCCCCTTCCCTTTAATTTCCCCTAAGGAAAGTCTGCTTTCTGTGGAGGGAAGTAGAGAGAGTCATATAAGATCTGGAAGAATCTGAGAAATTGAGAACATTGGTATCACCAGATATATCCTTTAAGTCGAAAATAATAGAAAGAACGTATGTTGAACATACTCATTCATTCTATATTTTGTTGCACTGTTTGGAACTATTAATAACACGTAACAGACTGATCATGTTTTTCAGCAAAAAGAGGATGGATATGAATTATGATGTATGTAGAGCAGTTTCACATTTCACAGTGAGATTTTTATCTCTGGGCTCCAATATGATTTAAGAAAGACAAGTTAATATGACAAACATGAGCCGGAGGAGCCAGTCCACAGCTATGATGGTGCCCTGTGAAGAAACCTGAGCTGAGATGAAAGTAGGAAGACCCTGAGATTCACTCTCAGTTCTATCACTTACTGCCTCCTGCTCCTGTATAGGGAGAGGTTATTTTACTTCTCTGATTGTTACACAGTTTTATCTCAAAAGAAGGGATAATCTAAATCAAAGTGCATTGGAAACAATATGATTGTTCTTTTAACCAGGAAACTTTGTCCTTTAAAAGTTATCTATATATTTTTTCACTGGCATTTAATTTTAACCTGAAGCAGTAAGTCTTGCTATTGAAGAGTAAGGTGTACTTTGAAGTTTTGCATAGCAAAAGTGTTCTGCTTGAAATTTATGAGATGCATAGGTTTTACAGAATGAAATTTATCCAGGAAAATGAAACATAATTGAAAATTATATTAACATGAGACAGAAGTTTAGAAGCAAAAAGGAGCTTAGATAATAATTAAAAATTACTAAGAAATCAAAACTCAGGATATATTATTTAAACCATTTATTTAGCAAAATAATTCTTACACATCTGTAGAGTGTAAGGCTCTGGAGTCAGAAGTTTGGATTCAAATCTTTCTCTGTCATTATTGTCTAATTTTATACAGGTCACTTAAACCTTCTTGGCCTTAGTTTCCTCATCTGGGATAGATCAGGAAGTTTTGTGAGCATTCAATCAAATATAACATATAAAGTGCTTAGTGTGGTAGCTGTTACATAGAATATATTCAATAAATAGAATTGTTATTCTTATTATCAGTATTATTGCTAGGCTTTGTGGTCTTAAACAGTGGATACTCAATGAGTATTAACTAACCATGACAGATAAATGTAATATAATGGCATTTACATAAAAAGAAAGGTTGCATAGAGGCACTATCATAATGGCAAGCTTAAAAATCAGGAAAAAAGGCCAGGCGAAGTGGCTCACAACTATAATCCCAGCACTTTGGGAGGCCGAGGCAGGTGAATCACGAGGTCAAGAGATCGAGACCATTCTGGTTAACAAGGTGAAACCCAGTCTCTACTAAAAATACAAAAATTAGCTGAGCATGGTGGCACGCACCTGTAGTCCCAGCGACTTGGGTGGCTGCGGTAGGAGAATTGCTTGAACTTGAGGAGGCGGAGGTTGTGGTGAGCCGAGGTTGCGCCATTGCACTCCAGACTGGGTCACAAGAGTGAAACTCCATCTCAAAAAAAGAAAAAAATCAGGAACAAAAGGATTAAAAGGCCAAACAATAATAATGTAATAAAAGCCATAAAAGAAAATGTTAGAAAAATTAAACTTATGGTAGACTGTGCCTCAAGCAGTTTAGATGAAATATAACTTTTAGAAAGGTCTGTAGTTAAATTTTTCAGATTCCATAACTTTGGAATTTTTGACCTATTTATTCTTTGTAAAATTTGGGCTAATTTTTAAAAAATCATCATTAATATCAAAGGCTGATATAATTAACCTTTAAATTTAGAATTTTTTAAATAAAATGCTTTTAGGTATTATCTCAGAAATTAACAATTTATGTTCATCTTAGTATTATACAATATTTATGTACATGTAAATAATTGTAAAGCAATTTTAGATATTTATTATTGCTATACATAGTTGCTCATATTTTAGAACACATGATATTTTGATACATGTATACAACATGTAATGATCAAGTCAGAGTAATTGAGATATTCACCACCTCAAATATTTATCTTTACTTTGTGTTGGAAATGTTATAATTCTTTCCTTGCTATTTTGAAATATATACAATAAATTATTATTAACTATAATTTTGTACTATGCTATTGAGTACTAGAACTCATTCCTTCTATCTAACTGCATTTTTGTATTCATTAACCACTTTCTCTTCATCCTTCATTTATTTATTCTATTCCTTAACTATAATAACAACCATTCTACTCTCCACCATCATGAAATCCACGGTTTTGACTCCCACATATAAGAGCACAGGTGATATTTATTTTTCTGTGCTTGGCTTATTTCACTTAACATAATGACCATACATATTGTTGCAAATGACAGGATTTCATTCTTTTTGACAGCTGAATAGTTTTCCATTTTGTATGTATGCCACACTTTAAAATCCATTCATCTGTTAATGAACGTAGGTTGATTCCATATCCTAACTATTGTGAGTAATGCTGCAATAAACATGGTGGTACATATACCTCTTTATATTGATTTTTTCCTTTGGATATATAACCAGCAGTGAAATTGCTAGATCATATGGTAGTTCTATTTTTTTTTTGAGGAAATTCTGTATTGTTTTACATAAGGGCTGTACTACTGTACATTCTCACTGACAGTATACAAGTGTTTCCCTCTCTATGTATTCTCACCAGCATTTTTTATTTTTTGTCCTTTTGATAATGTACATTCTAACTGGGGTGAGATGATATCTCATTGTAGTTTTAATTATTTACATTTCCCTGATGACTAGCGATGTTAAGCTTTTTTTCATACACCTGTTGGCCATGTATATATCTTCTTTTGAGAAATGTATATTGAGATCTTTTGTCCATTTTTTAGTTTGATTATTTGGGGTGTGTGTGTGTGTTGCTATTAAGTTGTATGAGTTCCTTATATATCTGATTATTAATCCCTTACGGATGGATAGTTTGTAAATATTTCCTTCCATTCTGTAGTTGTTTTTCTTCACTTTGTTAATTGTTCTTTTTGCTGTGCAGAAATTTTTAGCTTGATGTGACCTCGTTTGTCTGTTTCTGCTGTGCTTGCCTGTCCTTTTGATCTTTTACCGAAAAAAAGTTTGCACAGAAAAATGTCCTGCAGCATTTCCTTAATTTCTTTTAGTAGTTTCACAGTTTCAGATTTTACATGTAAGTGTTTAATCTGCTTTATTTTTGTATGTGGTGAAAGATGGGAATCTAGTTTCATTCTTCTACATACAGATATCCAGCTTTACCCAGCACCTTTTATTAAAAAGACTGTCCTTTCCCCAGTATAAGTTTTTAGTGCCTTTGTTGAAAATGAGTGTGTGGATTTATTTCTGGTTTCTCTATTCCGTAGCATTGGTCTACTTGTCTGTTTTTATGACACTATAATGCTGTTTTGGTTACTATATAACTTTGCAATATAATATGAAATCAGATAGTGTGTGCCTCCCTCTTTGATCTTTTTGCTCAGGTTGGAAAGAATACTTGATGTGATTTTGGTATTTTTTAATTTGTCGAGGATTGTTTTGTAACCTAACATAGGGTCTATCTTAGAACATGTCCCATGTACTCAAGAGAATGTGTATTCTGCAGCAGTTGAATGAACTTTGTAAATGCCCATTAGGTCCATTTGGTCTAGGGTATATAGTTTTACACTAATGTTTCTTTTTTGATTTTTCTGCCTGGTGATCTGTCCATTGCTGAAAGTAGGATGCTGAAGTATCCTATTATTATAATATTTCATTCTATCTCTCCTTTTGGCTCTATTAATATTTGCTTCCTATATTGGGTTGTCCCAATGCTGGAAGTTTACTATTGTTATATCCTTTTTTTGAATTGACGTCTTTATTACAGTTACCTTTTTGTCTCTTTTGACAGTTTCTGACTTAACATCTGTTTTATCTGATGCAAGCGTGGATACTCCTGCTCTTTTGTTAGTTTTTTATTTGCATGGAATATCTTTTTCTATTTTTTCATTTTCAGTCTATGTATGTCTTTATAGATGAAGAAAGTTTCCTGGAAGCAGCTTATAGTGAAGTCCTGTTTTTTTGTAAAGGCGAGGTTTCATTATGTTGCCCAGGCTGGTCTCAAACCCCTTGGATTCAAGCAGCCCTTTCACCTCAGTCTCCGAAGTAGCTGGGATTACAGGCATGTGCCACCATTGCCTGGCTGTGAGATTTTTAATTCATTCAACCACTCTGTGTCTTTTAACTGGAGAATTTAGCCCATTAAAATTCAACGTTATTATTGATAGGTAATGCCTTACTACTTCCGTTTTCTTGCTGGTTTACTAATTATTGTGTAACTCCTCATATCATTTCTTCTTCTTTCTTTCTTTGTGCTTAAGTAATTCTCTCTGATAGTATGTTTTAATTCATTGCTTCTTATTTTTAGTGTATCTGTTATAAGGTTTTATGTTTACCGTAAGGCTTACCAAAAACATTATGTAGTTATAACTAATATTTTAAACTGATACCAACTTTACTTTGATAGCCAAAAAAAGCAAGAAACAAAGAAAAAACAACAACAAAACTTGTACACAGTAAATCCTTTCTTTCCCCACATTTTGAATTTTTGTGTCATAATTTCCATACTTTATATTGCCTTTCTCTTAACAAATTGTTGTAGTTGTTATTGTATTTTAAATTGTTTTAAATTTAATTATTTTACATTGTTTTATCTTTTAGTCTTCTTAATAAAGATGTAAGTGGTTTAAACATCACAATTACAATATGAGCATAACAATTACGTTAGTGACCTTTTCTTTTGATTTGAAGGAATCCCTTTAGCAATTATTGTAGGACAGATCTGGTAACAATAAATTCCCTAAGTGTTATTTGTCTGGGAAAGTCTTTTTATCTATCCTCTATTTCCTGAGGGCTCATTTCACTGAGTACAGTATTCTTGATTGCTTTTTTTTCAACACTCTGAAAATATTGGCACACTTCCTCTTATGTGTTACTTGCTTCTTTTCTGTCACTGCTTCCAGAATTTTCTCTTTGTCTTTGAACTTTGCAAGTTTAATTATGATATGTTTTAGAGTATTCTTATTTGGGTTGAATCTCATAGGTGATCTTTGACTTTCCCATACCTGTATATTTACATCTTTCTCTAGGTTTAGAGCGTTTTCTGTTACTATTTCTTTAAATAAACTTTCTACTTCTTTTTCTTTCCAGTTTCATCTTCATCTCCAATAATCTGAATATTTGCTGTTTTATATTGTCCCACAGATTCTGTAAGCTTTGTTCATTTATTTTCATTCTTTTTTTTCTTTTCTCTCCTCTGACTGTATATTTTCAAATAGTCTTTCTTTTACATCACTGAGTCTTTCTTCTGTTTGATCAGTTCTGCTCTTGATGCTCTCTATGGCATTTTCAATTTCATTCATTGTATTTTTCAGCTGCAGAATTTCTGTTTGATTTTTAAAATTATTTTAACCTGTCTGTTAAATTTTTTTGACACATTTCTGAATTGATTCCCTGTGCTTTGTTGAAGTTCACTGAGCTTCCTTAAAAGAGCTGTTTTGAATCCTTTGTCTGAAGGATTGCACATGTCTGTAATTTTAGGTTCACTCTCTGCGGTCTTTGAAATGTCATGCCTCACAATTTTTATATGTTGAATATGTATTATAATTAGGCAGTACTTCAAGTTATGTAGTACTTTATTCAGTCAATTTACATTTATAACTTAGAAGTACTCATGGAACAAACCATTGTTTGCTAAAATTTTTGACCCAAAATACAAATTTATTTATTTATTTAGTTAGTTAGTTTATCATCAGCACTGTAAAAGTAAGGAAGCCAACAGAAGAATTTATACCTGAGGAACAGAGATAATAAAGCATCTAGAATTGAACTTCAGGTAAATATAATTAATATTTTTGGAAAGAAAAAAGAAGATATTGCCTTTATCAAAGAAGAATGAATCAACAGTGACAAAAATGAAAATATAATAATTAAATTTATAATTCAAAAACATAAAAGACTAGATGAACAGCTTAATGGATGCACCTAAATAACAAATCTTTCAGCCACAATATCACGTTGAAGAAGAAAAAAGAATCAAGAAGCAATGGCAATCAAATACATTATTGAAACTTAGTGTTGTCTAAATAAAATTAATGAACAAGAAAACCAGTGGGAACTGGAGAAGGGAGCAGAGAATAAAGAAAGATAAATAAACATAATATTTTTTTGAACCTTATTAGGAAGGTTCAAACAGAAATTGTATTCTCTCATAGATCTGAAAGCCAAAAGTTTATAATCCAGGTGTTGGCAAATATATTTTACCCCTGAAATCTGCAGAGGAAAATCTTTGTTTGCCTATTCTTAGTTTCTAATGATTGGCATTTTTAGACTTACAGATGCAGCATTTCCATCTCTTCCTCCATCATCACAGAGTACTTCATATGTCTGTCTTCTCTTACAAGGACACCAGTTACTGGATTAAAGGACCTCCCTCATCCAGTATGAGCTCATATGAACTTAACTAATTACATCTGCAATGACCCTATTTCTAAGTAAGATTATATTCCAAGGTGCTAAGAGACATTTTTGCGGGGGAGGACACAATTAA
The DNA here is from genome assembly GCF_009761245.1 of Sapajus apella. Taxonomy (NCBI): domain Eukaryota; kingdom Metazoa; phylum Chordata; class Mammalia; order Primates; family Cebidae; genus Sapajus; species Sapajus apella. Next base: position 8,697,845 of record NW_022437001.1, read on the forward strand.
ATCCACAACCTATGCCATATTCATGGAGTGGAATGTCAATGTTGTTAAAATGCACTTGTCCCTAAATTGATCTGTGGATCTAATGCAATCCTGATCAAAATCCAAGTAGGATTTTTTTTTAAGAAAGTGACAAGACAAAATCTTATACAGAAATTTTTTAAAACCTAGAATTTACAAAATCATTGTAAAAAAGAAGAGTGAAGTCAGATGATCTATGCTACTTAATTCTAGACCTAGTATAAAGTTGCAATATTCAAGTGTGGTATTGACAGAAGGATAGAAAAGTAAATCAATAGAACAGAATCGAGAATCAAGAAAGATATCTAACACATAAATTTTTGATGAGAGTACCAAAGAAATTTAACAAGGATAGACAAGTTTTTCAACAAATGGTGCTGGAACAACTAGATATTTATATTGTTTAAAAAACCCTCCTCATATCATACACAAACTAATTCAAATGGATCATAAATTTAAATGTAACAGTAAGAACTATAAAAGAGAATACCTTTATGACCTTTGGGCTCCCTGTGATGAATTCTTAGAAAAGATACAGAAAGCACTAAATAGGAAATAGAAAATTGATAAATTGGACCTCACCAAAATTTAAAACATTTGATTATTAAAAGAAACTGGCCAGGCATGGTGGCTCAAGCCTGTAATCCCAGCACTTTGGAGGGCTGAGGTGGGCAGGTCACTTGAGATCAGGAGTTAGAGATCAGCCTGGCCAACATGGTGAAACCTTTTTTCTACTAAAAATACAAAAATTAGGGATGTGATCATTCATGTCTGTAATCCTAGCTACTCAGGAGGCTGATGCAAGAGAATCACGTGAACCTGGGAGGCGGAGGTTGCAGTGAGCTGAAGTCGTGCCACTGCACTCCAGCCTATGAGCAAGGCCTTGTCTCACAAAAAGAAAAAGGGTGAGGAGGGGAAGAGAGGGAAGGAAAGGGAGGAGAAAGAGAAAAAAGGAGAAAAGAAAAAGAAACGAAACCACAAAAACCACTGAGTGGGAGAAAATATTCATTCACAACACATATCAATAACAGGAAGTTTCTTTCAAGAATCTGTAAAGAACTCCTAAACTCAATAATAAAATAAAATAATAAACTTTTTAAGAATGAGGAAAAGTGATCTATTTTTAAAAAGGCCAAAAGACTTGGAAGAATACTTTACAAAAATATATATACAAGCATTTAATAAGCCTATGAAAATGTGTTCAGCATCATTACTTGTCAGAGAATTGTAAATAAAATGACAACAAGATAGCATTATACATTGACTCATGGCTAAATTTTTTTTTAACTGTACTTTAGGTTCTGGGGTACATGTACAGATCATGCAGGATTGTTGCATAGGTACATACATGGCAAGGTGGTTTACCACCTTCATCCCCCCCATCACCTATATCTGGTATTTCTCCCCACGTTATCCCTCCCCACCCTCCCCACTCACCACTGTCCCTCCCCTAGCCACCCCCCAGCTGACCACAGTGTGTGATGCTCCCCTCCTTGTGTCCACGTGTTATTGTTCAACATCGGCCTATGAGTGAGAACATGTGGTGTTTGGTTTTCTGTTCTTGTGTCAGTTTGCTGGGAATGATGATTTCCAGATTCACCCATGTCCTTATGAAGAACATGAACGAATCGTTTTTTATGGCTGCGTAGTATTCCATGGTGTATATGTGCATGGCTAAATTTTAAAAGACCAACAACACCAAATTCTGGTGAGTCTATGGACCATCTGGAACTTTCATAAATTGCTTATGTGAAAATAAAATGTTAAAACTGCTTTGTATGGGCATAATAGTCCAAGGAAAGAAAGAAAAAAATGAAATTAACAAAACTGCTTTGTAAAACTATTTGTCAGTTTCTTAAGCAATGAAATATGTATCTATTCTATGACCTTAATTGTTTAACAAGAAAATGAAACATATGTTTATAGAAAATCTCCTTAATAAATTTTCATAGCAGTTTTATTCATACTGCTAAAAAATGAAAATAGTCTAACTGTCTATCAACCAAGAATGATTAAACAAACTATGGAATATTTGTATTACAGAATATTACTTAGCAACACAAATGAATGGACTACTGAATATTCAATGGTATGGTTAAATCTATAACACAAAACACTGAGTAATAAAAAAACAGGCACAAAAAAACATATGAAGCTCTCTGATTCCATTTACATGAAATTCTAAAACACATAATAGAAAACAGCCAATGATGATAAGAAACAGAATAGTGGTTGCCTCTGCATTGGAGGATTGACTGGGAGAGAAAGAATAGAAAACTTTCTAGAGAGGCGATAGAATTGTTCTGTATCTTAATGGATGTAGATTACATTTGCATGTGTTTGCCAAAGTTGATCCGACTATTTACTTAAGGTATGTATTATATCTTATTTCTTACATAGATGAATCTAGAAACCATCATTCTCAGCAAACTGACACAAGAACAGAAAACCAAGCACCGCATGTTTTCACTGGTAGGCGGGTGATGAACAATGAGAACACTTGGGCACAGGGAAGAGCACACCACTCACTGGGCTGGGAGAAATGCCTGATGTAGGCAAAGGGGTGGGTGGTGGTGGGGGTGGGGGGTGGCGGTGAATGGAGACAACAAACCACCGTGGCATGTATATACCTATGCAACAATCCTGCAGGATGCAAGATATGTACATGTACCCCAGAGCCCAAAGTACAGTAAAAAATAAAGTAAAATAAATTTTTTAAAAAATCAACACTAATGATTCTGTTAACAATCATTGGTGACCTTAAGCAGACACATTAACAAAGCATTGTTTACTAGACTAGCTTCAGTTGAGTTTACAAAGATTTCTGAGACCATAGGACGGCTACGGTAAATGCTAATAAGCAGAAGAGACAGATAAGATATTTTTTTTTTAAGTAGAAAATCTTGCCAAGTCTGTCAAACAACAGCATGGAATGGAAATGTAAAAGGATACAACTCTCCAAAATTAATTTTGCCTGCTGAACAATTTTGTTTTGGAAGAGAGTTTATCAGCAGTAGCAGCTTCATGACAGTCACCATCGCTAACAGCATCCCATTAGTTCTGCTAATCTCAGTCTTAAAATCACTGATCTGTGTATTAAGTAAGTCTGCTATTTTCAAAGCCTACCCTCCAAAAACAGCAGGATTTCTCTGGACAAATGGGATATTAAATCCAACTGAGGATATTTGGGACAATTGACCTGGACAATCCTCTCATTGTGGTCTGACACTTTTGATAGGCAGGTAAATTATGAATTTAATGCTTCGAGGCTTGGCTAAATCATTTCCTCAACACACGTTCATCTTTCAGGTACTCTGTTAGGTGGTAAGAACATAATGATAAATGAATATCTAGGAACATAAAATTTAGAACAAGAAGCCTCAGGTAGCTAAAAGCTGCAAGTATAGGACTGATACTCTCTGGAGACCTAGAGAATAGAGATAGGATCTCAACAGAATGAGATAAAGTATATAATTTGAAATGAATCCCACAAGATTATAAAATAACTAGTTTTTTCTTTTCATATTGTCCTTTTCATCTCTACCACTTCCAAGTCCTTTCACCAGTCCAAGCCAACGCTCCTCACCATTGCACATCCCACAGAAACATTGTGATAAAGTCAGGAATGGTGCTCTGGCGGGAGTAGTGGTGTAAAGAGTCAGCTTACATATTCTGATACGGAAAGAAGAGAGATAAGGGGCATGGTTTGCAAGTTGAGAAACCAGATAAGAGGAAGAAATTATGGCAACAATAGGTAGTAATATGAGATTTCTCTTTTTCTCCTCTTTCCTTTCCTATTGCTAGTTCCCATATGAAGTCATTATTTCCTCTAAGTGTTCTTGAGGAAGGAGCAGCAGGGATTGTGCAAAAAGAAACGTTAATATAAGCCCTAGTCAGAAACTTGAGAATATTAATAGTGTAATCAACAGTGACCATGAGTATATTTCAAGGGCAGGGCTGGCAGTGTTCACCAGAGTTGGTGTCAGAATTGATAGGCCAAGAGAAAGAGGAGGATTAAGTTTAAGAAAAACCAAAGTTTTTCTCTCATACTTAGCACAGAGTACTTTTGTGGCCTGATGTGTGGGAGGTTTTCGACACATACCAAGCAATTCTGCAGCAGCCACCAGCTGAGTGTCTTCTCATTCAATTCACTTCTGACACTATCTACCTGGAGATAGCATAAGATCCCACAGGTTGAAGACTCAGTCTCAAAAAACAGCCCACACTTAAAATGCCTATTGCAAGCCCCAGGTTTTTTTTTTTAATAGCATTTTAGGTTTTGGGGTACATGTGAAGAATATGCAAGATTGTTGCATAGGTACACACATGGCAGTGTGATTTGCTGCCTTCCTCCCCTTCACCTATATCTGGCATTTCTCCCCATGCTATCTCTCCCCACCTCCCCATCGCCCGTCCCTCCCCCATTTCCCCCCAACAGACCCCAGTGTGTGGTGCTTCACTCCCTGTGTCCATGTGTTCTCATTGTTCAATACCCACCTATGAGTGAGAACATGCGGTGTTTGTTTTCTCACGCTAGTTAGAATGGCAATCATTAAAAAATCTGGAGACAACAAATGCTGGAGAGGATGTGGAGAAACAGGAACACTTTTACACTGTTGGTGGGAGTGTAAATTAGTTCAACCATTGTGGAAGACAGTGTGGTGATTCCTCAAGGACCTAGAAATAGAAATTCCATTTGACCCAGCAATCCTATTAGTGGGTATATATCCAAAGGATTATAAATCGTTCTACTATAAGGACACATGCACACAAATTTTCATTGCAGCACTGTTTACAATAGCAAAGACCTGGAACCAACCCAAGTGCCCATCGATAACAGACTGGACAGGGAAAATGTGGTACATATACACCATGGAATATTATGCAGCCATCAAAAATGAAGAGTTCGTATCCTTTGTAGGGACATGGATGAACCTGGAAACCATCATTCTCAGCAAACTGACACGAAAGCCCCAGGTTTTGACCTGTGTTTCTGAGTAACTGGCTATAAATTGTGTTTCAAGTTTCTCCTCATCTTTGAATAATTTGCTAGAGCAGCTTCCAGAATTTAGGGAAACACTTTACTTACATTTACCAGTTTACTAATAAATGCTATAATGAAGGGTATGGATAAACAGCCAGGTGAAAAGATATGTAGGGTAAGGTCTGAGAGGGTCCTAAACACGGGTGTTTCTGTGCTCATGGAGTTGGGACATGTCACCTTCCCAGTATATGAATGTATTTGCCACCCCAGATGCTCCCTGAAACACACAGTATGGGAATTTTCTTGGAGGTCTCATTGCATAGGCATGATTGCATATGAACTCCATTTTCAGCCCTTCTTCCCTCTGGGGAATGCAATGGGGGCCTGAAAGCTCCAAGGTTATAACCATGACTTGATCTTCCTGGTGACCAGCCCACATCAGAAAGCCCACCAACAGCCACCTCGTTAGAACAAAAGGTGCTCTTACTAACTAGAACATTTCAAGGGATTTGGGAACTCTGTGTCAGGAATTAGGAAGTAAAAAAATAAATATTAGAAGAATAAATTCTGTTGGTACCCTTATTGTTTACGAGATTACAAGGATTCTAGAAGCTCTGGGCCAATATATAGCGACAGAAACCAATATATATGTTTCTTAACACTTCACAAGGAGATGTGAGAGGAGTTATGGATAGAGATAAAGTATCACAGAAGCCACTGGATACCATTGAGAAAGTGAGTCTTTACCTGGGATATACATGTGGCAATATCTGTGCACATACGTAATTTGTATGCATAGTGATCCTAACAAGTGTTCAAAAATTGAGATATTATCATGTAGGAAAGCAGCAATTAATGTTTTGATTATTTTATTTTTCTCTTTTCACAGGCAATATTACAGCTCTTAGAGGCTAAGTAACTGACACTAGGCTATATAGCTTAGACACGGCTTGATATCTTTTAAAATAAATCTATTTCTTTCAAGATTAAGACAACCAGTTTTAATGACTGAGGTTTTATATTTAATAGAATTTTACCTGAAATTATTTTCAAATAGTTTTTAGTTTAATGAAAACATTATTTCCAAGTGCTTTTAAAACTTAGGCAAGGCTTGTTCACTCTCTCTCCTCATCAACTATCTTCAGATAGTACTTATACATGTGTGATAGACAACAAAGAGAAGAATTATTTGTTAGTTCTATAGGAAAAATCTTAGAATTATATAGTCATCTTTAATATTTGTTATCAATTTACATTGTGTACATATCTGTATGCCATCCTAATCAGCATTTGTGCCTGCCATCACATTGTATCTTATTCATCCCACTACACCTAGTGCCTTACTGATTTCCAACCACAAAAGAAGCTAAAGCAGTCACTATTAAATTGCAAAATGGGCTCCTTCCTCTTGGCAGAAATAATTCCAAGTAAAAGCACATTGTTGATGAGCCAGCAGGAGATGAATTTCAGTACCACTCACCCCTCGCGCACATTCCTTGGTGCAATAAACAACCTGTACACCATATGTATTGGTCCAAGGAGGAACATGGTAAATGTTTGTTCAATAAATGTTTACATATGTTTGGAGCTTTATAGTGTACAGAACCCCTTTCTGACATGTATTAACTTATTTAATTTTCATAACCATATGAAATAAGCAGAAAATCTACTATTTTCGTATTACACATTAGAAAATAATTTTCTTGAAGGGAATTTCAATAGCAAAAACGAGACTACAAGAAAGCATCAAGTTGAAATGGTAGAAATAAAAATCGTGAAACAAGGGATAAACAATTTATTTGACAGGCTTATAAAAGACTAAATACATTGAAGAATTAATAAAGTTTATGATAGATCAATATAAATTATCAAAATTGAAAACAAAAAGAAAAACAAGCGAAAAACAAACAAAACATACAAAAGCTGGGGGACAATATCAAATCATCTATGTATGTAGAATTAGAGTGCCAGAAGAAGAGGAAGAGAAAGGGAGGAATAATATCTGAAAAGTTGATAGCTAAGATTTTTCTAAAATAATAAAAGACTAACAGATACAAGAATTTCATGGAACCTTAATATGGATAAATACAAATGCATGTCCAGACACACCTCTAGACATGTAATAGTCAATTGACAAAACACAAAAGTGAGGAACTACTGTATACAAAAGTCAAAATAAGTATTAAAATAGAGTTTTCAGAGAAGCTATGGAAGTTAGAAGATAAAGTAAGATATTTAGGCATCAAAAAAGGAAAATCAACCTAGAATTCTATTTAATAACAACTTTAAAAATAAAGATTAATAAGCATTTTTACAGGCAAGTAAAAGCTGAAAACATTAATTGCTAGCAACTCCACACTACAAAAAAAGTTAATAAAAGATTTTCTGGCAGAAAGAGCACAACAGATGGAAATGTATATCTATATAAAGATATAAAGATAACTACAGTTGGTAAAATAAGAATAAAAGGCAATTTGTCTTATATTTAAACTTTTTAAAAGATGATAGTGTAAAGCAAACGTTGTAACATATAATGGTGCTGGTAATATTTGTAGAAGTCAAATTCATGATAACAATAGAGCAAATGATGGGAGGTAGAAAAGCGAAGCATAGTGCTGTAAGTTTCTTAAAATAAACATTAAATGTTACAACACCATTTGAAGGTAGGCTCTGATAAATTAAACATGTGTAGTTTAAAGCCTAAAGAAACCAGTAAAAATACAGTAAGAAGGTATAACCAACAAACAAATTTTGAAGATAAAAATAGAAAGAAAAAAAAAAAAAGCCTTTACAAAATCCAATTATTGCCAAAAAGTCAGAAAAAGAAAAAAAACACTGGGATGAATAGAGAACAATAAATAAGGTGGTAAATTTAAATGCTGCCATAGCAATCATATTAAAGATATCTAAACATCCCAATTAAAATGTAGGGATGGGCAAATTGAATTAAATAGCAAGACCCAACTACTTGCTGCCTACAAGAAACACACTTGAAATATACAAACACATTGTTGAAAATTTAAAAAATAGAAAAAGACAATTAAGCAAATGCCAATCAAAAGATATATTTCAGGTAGATAAATCCGTGAAGATGAGAAAAAACTAGCACAGAAAGGCTGAAAATTCCAAAAACCAGAATGCCTCTTCTCCTCCAAAGGATTACAATTCTGCACCAGCAAGTAAACAAAATTGGACAGAGAATGAGTTAGATGAATTAACAGAAAGAGGCTTCAGAAGGTGGGTAATAACAAACTCCTCTGAGCTAAAGGAGCACATTCTAACCCAATGCAAGGAAGGTAAGAACCTTGATCCAATATTACAGGAATTACTAACTAGAATAGCCAGTTTAGAGAAGAACATAAATGACCTGATGGAGGTGAAAAACACAGCATGAGAACTTCATGAAGCATACACAAGTATCAATAGCCAAATTAATTAAATGGAAGAAAGGATATCAGAGATTGAAGGTCAACTTAATGAAATAAAGTGTGAAGGCAAGATTAGAGAAAAAAGAATAAAAAAGAGCAAAACCTCCAAGAAATATGGGACTATGTGAAAAGACCAAACCTACATTTGATTGGTGTACTTGAAAGTGACAGGAAGAATGGAACCAAGACGGAAAACACACTTCAGGATATTATCCAGGAGAACTTCCCCATCCTAGCAAGATAGGCCAATATTCAAATTCAGGAAATACAAAAAATACCACAAAGATACTCCTCGAGAAGAGTAACCCCAAGACATATCATTATCAGTTTCACCAAGGTTGAAATGAAGAAAAAAATGTTAAGGGCAGCTAGAGAGAAAGGTCTGATTACTTACAAAAGGAAGACCATCAGACTAACAGTGGATTTCTCTGCAGAAACCCTAGAAGCCAGAAGAGCATGGGGGTCAACATTCAACATTCTTAAAGAAAAGAATTTTCAACCCAGAATTTCATATCCAGCCAAACTAAGCTTCATAAGAGAAGGAGAAATAAAACCCTTTTATTTACAGACAAGCAAATCCTGAGAGATTTTGTCACCACTGGGACTGCCTTACAAGAGCTCCTGAAGGAAGCACTAAATATGGAAAGGAAAAACTGGTACCAGCCACTGCAAAAACATACCAAAATGTAAAGACCATCAACACTATGAAGAAACTGCATCAACTAATGGACAAAACAACCAGCTAGCATCTAAATGGCAGGATCAAATTCACACATAACAATATTAACCTTAAACATAAATGGGCTAAATACCCCAATTAAAAGGCACAGACTGGCAAATTGGATAAAGAGTCAAGACCCATTGAGGTGCTGTATTCAGGAGACCCATCTCATGTACAAAGACACACAGAGCCTCAAATAAAGGGATGGAGGAAGATTTATGAAGTAAATGGAAAACCAAAAAAGCAGGGGTTGCAATTCTAGTTTCTGATAAAACAGATTTTAAACCAACAAAGAGCAAAAAGACAAAAAAGGGCATTACATAATGGTAAAGAGATCAATGAAACAAGAAAAGCTAACCATCCTAAATATATATGCACCCAACACAGGAGCACCCAGTTTCATAAAACAAGTTCTTAGAGACCTACAAAGGGACTTAGAATTCCACAGAATAATAGTGGGAGATCTTAATACCCCACTGTCAATAATAAACAGATCAACAAGACAGAAAATTAACAAGGATATTCAGGACTTGAACTCCGCGCCAGATCAAGAGAAACTAATAGACATTTACAGAACTCTCCACCCCAAATCAACAGAATATACACAATTCTCAGTACCACACAGCACTTATTCTAAAATCAACCATATAATTTGAAGTAACACACTCCTCAGCAAATGCAAAAGAATGGAAATTATAATAAAAACAGTCTCTCAGACCACAGTGCATTCAAATTAGAACTCAGGATTAAGAAACTCACTCAAAACCACACAACTACATGGAAACTGAATAATCTGCTCCTGAATGACTACTGGGTAAATGATTAAATTAAGAGAGAAATAGAGAAGTTCTTTGAAACCAGTGACAACAAAGACATAACATACCAGAAGCTCTGGGACACATCTTAAGCAGTGTCTAGAGGGAAATTTACAGTACTAAATGCCCACAGGAGAAAGCAGGAAAGATCTAAAATTGACATCCTAACATTGCAATTAAAAGAACTAAAGAAACAAGAGCAACAAATTTAAAAGCTAGCAGAAGATAAGAAATAACTAAGATCAGAGCAGAACTGAAGGAGATAGAGACACACATACACACACACAAAAAAAAACCCTTCAAAAAAAGTAATGAATCCAGGAGCTGGTTTGTTGAAAAAATTAACCAAATAGATAGACCACCAGTATTTTATTGAGGATTTTTGCATCGATGTACATCAGGGATATTGGCCCGAGATTTTCTTGAAAAAATTAACCAAACAGCCAGACTAATAAAGAAAGAGAGAAGTATCAAATAGATACAATAAAAAGTGATAGAGGGAGATCACCACTGATCCCAGAGAAATAGAAACTACCATCAGAGTATATTCTGATGCATATAAAACATCTCTATGCAAATAAACTAGAGAATCTAAAAGAAATGGATAAATTCCTGGACACATACAACTTCCCAAGACTAAACCAGGAAGAATTCGAATCCCTGAATAAACCAATAACAAGTTCTGAAATTGGGGCAGTAATTAATAGCCTATCAACCAAAAAAAGAAAAAAAAAAAAAGCCCAGGACGAGACAGATCCACAGCCAATTTCTACCAAAGGTACAAGAGGAGCAGGTACCATTATTCCTAAAACTATTCCAAAGAGTAGGAAAAGAAGGACTTCTCCATAACTCATTTTATGAGGCCAGCATTATCCTGATAGCAAAACCTTGCAGAGACACAACAAAAAAGAAAGTTTCAGGCCAATATACCTGATGAACTTTGATGTGAAAATCCTCAATAAAATACTGACAAACTGAATCCAGCAGCACATCAAAAAGCTTATCTACCACAATCAAGTTGGCTTGATCCCTCGGATGCAAGGCTTCTTCAACATAGGAAAATCAATAAATGTAATCCACCACATAAACAGAACCAATGACAAAAACCACTTGATTATCTCAATAGAAGCAGAAAATGCCTTTAATAAAATTCAACACCTCTTCATGCAAAAAACACTCAATAAACTAGGTATTGATGGAATGTATCTCAAAATAATAAGAGCTATTTATGACAAACCCACAGCCAATATCATATCAAATATGCAAAAGCTGGAAGCATTCACTTTGGAAACTGGCATAAGAAAAGGATGCCCTTTCTCACCACTCCTATTCAACATAGTACTGGAAGTTTTGGCCAGGGCAATGAGGCAAAAGAAAGAAATAAAGGGTATTCAAATAGGAAGAGAGGAAGTCAAATTATCTCTGTTTGCAGATGACATGATTGTATGTTTGGAAAACCCCATCGTCTCAGTCCAAAATCTCCTTAAGCTGATAAGCAACTTTAACAAAATCTCAGGATACAAAATCAATGTGCAAAAATCACAAGCATTTCCTATACACCAATAATAGAGAAACAGATAGCCAAAGCATCAGCAAACTCCCGTTCACAAGTGCTACAAAAAGAATAAAATATCTAGGAATACAAGTTACAAGGGATGTGAATGAACTCTTCAAGGAGAACTACAAACCACTGCTCAAGGAAATAAGAGAGGACATGAACAAATGGAAAAACATTTCATGCTCATGGGTAGGAAGAATCAATATTGTGAAAATGGCCATACTGCCCAAAGCAATTTATAGGTTCAATACTATCCCCATCAAGCTACCATCGACTTTCTTCATAGAATTAGAAAAAAACTACTTTAAATTTAAATTTCATATGGAACCCAAAAAGAGCCTGTATAGCCAAGACAATCCTAAGCAAAAAGAACTAAGCAGGAGGGATAATGCCACCTGACTTCAAACTATACTACAAGGCGATAGTTATCAAAACAGCGTGGTACTGGTGCCAAAACAAATACATAGACCAATGGAACAGAACAGAGGCCTCAGAAATAACACCATACATGTAAACCATGTGACCTTTGACAAACCTGAAAGAAACAAGCAATGGGGAAAGAATTCTCTATTTAATAAATGGTATGAGAAAACTGGCTAGCCGGGCGCGGTGGCTCAAGCCTGTAATCCCAGCACTTTGGGAGGCCGAGGCGGGTGGATCACGAGGTCAAGAGATCGAGACCATCCTGGTCAACATGGTGAAACCCCGTCTCTACTAAAGCTACAAAAAATTAGCTGGGCATGGTGGTGCGTGCCTGTAATCCCAGCTGCTCAGGAGGCTGAGGCAGGAGAATTGCCTGAACCCATGAGGTGGAGGTTGCGGTGAGCCAAGATTGCACCATTGCACTCCAGCCTGGGTAACAAGAGCGAAACTCCATCTCAAAAAAAAAAAGAGAAAACTGGCTAGCCATATGCAGAAAACTGAAACTGGATTCCTTCTTTCTACCTTATACAAAAATCAACTCAAGATGGATTAAAGATTTAGATGTAAGACCTAAAACTGTAAAAAACCCTAGAAGAAAATGTAGGCAATACCATTGAGCATGTAGGCAAGGGCAAAGACTTCATGACTAAAACACCAAAAGCAACTGCAACAAAGGCCAAAATTGACAAATGAGATCTAATTTAACTAAAGAGCTTCTGCACAGCAAAAGAAACGATCATCAGAGTGCACAGGCAACCCACAGAACGGGAAAAAGTTTTTGCAATCTATCCATTTAGCAAAGGTCTAATATCCAGAATCTACAAATAGCTTAAACAAATTTACAAGAAAAAAAAAAAAAACAATCCCATCAAAAAGTGGGCAAAGGATATGAACAGACACTTTTCAAAAGAAGACATTTATGTGGATAACAAACATATGAAAAAATTCTCATCATCACTGGTCATTAGAGAAATGCAAATCAAAACCACAATGAGATACCATCTCACACCAGTTAGAATGGTGATCATTAAAGTTAGGAAACAACAGATGCTGGAGAGGATATGGAGAAATAGGAATGCATTTACACTGTTGGTGAGAGTGTAAATTAGTTCAACCATTGTGAAAGACTGTGGCAATTCCTCAATGATCTAGAACTAGAAATACCATTTGACCCAGCAATCCTATTAATGGGTATATACCCAAAGGACTGTAGATCATTCTCCTATAAAGACACATGCACGTGTATGTTTATTGCAGCACTATTTACAATAGCAAAGACATTGAATTATTCCAAATGTATATAATAAGTTACCACTCAGCAGCAACCAGAAGCAAAATATTGATACATGCAACAACATAAATGAATCTCAAAATCACTCTGCTAAAATAAGACAGACCAAAGGGATACATAGTATCTAATTTAATATATATGTGTGTGTGTATATATACATATATATAATATATATATATATATATATATATATATATATATATATGACATTGTGGAAAAGATAAAACTATAGGGATAGAAATAAAATCAGTGGTTGCCAGAGACTGAGAGTTGAGATGAGATTGACTCCTCTAATAAGGGACATAAAATCTATACTTTGACTTTGGTGGTAGCTCTATGGCTGTATATATTTGTCAAAAGTAATAGAATTGTACACTTAAAAGGATGAATTTTAGTGTATGTAAATTATACCTCAATAAACCTGATGTTAAAAATAAATAAATATTGAAAACAGTATAGAGGTTTCTCAAAAAATTAAAAACAGAACAACTAGATGACCTAGTAATCCCACTACTAGGTATATAGCTGAGGGATATGGAATCAATATGTCAGAGAAATCTGCACTTTCTTGTTCATTGCAGCATTATTTGCAATAGCCAAGACATGGAATTAACCTAAGTATCAACAGATGAATAGATAAAGAAAATATGGCATATATATACCATGGGATGCTATATAGTCTTTTTTTAAAAAAGGAAGGAAATCCTGTCATTTGTGACGACATGAATGACACTAATGGACATTATACTGAGTGAAATAAGCCAGGCACAGAAACACAAATACTGCATAATGTCACATACATATAGAATCTAAAAAAATTAAACTTATGAAAATAGAGGGTAGAATGGTAGTTACTAGTGGCTGAGGGATAGGTGGAGTTGGGTAGAAGTTGCTCCAAGGATATGAAATGTTAGTTAGATAGGAGTAATAACTTCAAGAAATCTATTATTTAGCATAATGACTACAGTTAATAACAATGTATTTTATTCTTGAAAATTGGAGAGTATATTTTAAGTATTTCATCACAAAAAATTATAAGTATGTGAGGTAATACTTATGTTAACTAGATTGAGTTAGCCATTCCACAATGTATATATGTTTTGAAACATCATGTTACAGACCTTAAACATATACAATTTATATTTGTCAGATAAATAAATAAACATGAATAGACATATGCTGAATAAAAACCTTTCAAAATAAAATTACTTATATATAAGAATGGCTTGTGATAATCACAGTAACAAAGCCAATGTGAAAAATATTAAAGCAAGTAGTGAAAAAATAATATATATGGAAGACAAAAACATACTGTCATAACAGTATGTGATATCTCAGAAGTGCATAAGGCACTTCCAATCTGCAATGGAAAATCTATATTCAAAGATACTACAGAAGAAAACAACCATGTCTGCAGCCACTAGTGGAATATTTATTAAAATGACGATAACTCTACACACCTATTAAAATGGCTAATATGGAAAATACTGAAAATACGAAGTGTTGATGAAGGGAGCATTGAATGTTCATACATTGCTTATAGGAATGCAAAAAGGCATAGCCATTTGTGGGAACAATTTGGCAATTTCTTATAAATTTAAATATATACTTCCTGTATGCTCCAGCAGTCATACTCCTGCATATTTACCTAAAAGAAATGAAAACGTATATTCACATAAAAACCTGTACATGAATGTTTATAGCAATTCTATTCATAACAACTAAAATGTGAAAACAAGCCAAAAGTTCTTCATTGGGTGAATAGATAAACAGCCATGTTCCCATACAATTAAATACTAACTCATAAGTAAAAAGAAGTGTGTTATTGACACCTGTGAAAACCATGATAAATCTCAAAGGCATAATCCTGAAAGAGTCAGTCTCCAAAGAGTACATACTACATCATTCAATTTATATGACATTATTCAAAAGACAAAACCGTGTGATAGGAACAGACCGTGGTTGTCAGGGGTTGAGTTACAAGGAGACTATGAATACAAAGGAATAAATAAGGTAGATTTTGGGGGTGATAGGACTGCTCTGTGTCGTGATTGTGGTGACGGTTACACAAATCTACAGATGTGTTAATATTAGTAGAACTCTACACACATACACAAGGCAATTTTACTATTTGTTAATTTTTAAATAATATTAAAAAATACAGAATAAGAAAATGAAAATAATGAAGAAATGCAAAGTGTCCGTAACTAGAACAAAAAAATATAAACTACACACCTCCAACCAAACATCAATTTTTGGGAGCCTGCTTTCTACAGGAAGATCAGAAACCTTTGTATTGCATCTCTTTCACTCACAGCCAGCCTAGGAATGGGCCCTGATGAGTAACTTTTCAGTTTCAGCTGCAGTGGGATCTCTATGTTCGTAACTGTGAATAGCTGGGTAGGAATGAGCACCATTTATTATATACTTCTAATACTCATAGGCCCTGGAGTGAAGCATTATCAGAAAGAGAACTGACATTGAACCCTACCAGAATATGTCACTCTGCATTGCTGACAGCCATCTTGTGTAGATCATATTGCTTACAGAGACTTTTTTCTTTCTTTTTTAATATGATCTAGAGGCTATACTGTAATGTGTGTATGAATTAATGTGTTTATCATTGTAAGCTGTGTGTGTATGTGCAAGAGCCTACGTGGTATCTGTGGTGAGCTTGCATGCTCGAGACAGATTCACTGTCCTGCGCCTCTAACTGCTTGTGGACATTTGTAAGGAACCTAGACCTAAAGTGTCCAGGCTGACACTGGACTCTTCTGCTGTAAGAAGCCCCTATTCCACCTCAGCTACCCACCCCCAACTAGTCTTCACTGCTTTATTCCAATTTCAGAAACTAAGAATGTTTTTTCTGGAAACATTGTACCTTTGGAAGAATTAGACAGAAAAGAGAAATGAGGCACCAGACAACAAAATCCCAGTGGAAGAGATGTGAATGTTTTTAAAGAAAAGTACAGGGACATTTTGGGGAAGTCCGAAGACACTAGGAACCAGGATCTGTCTACAAGGGTACACCTAAGGGTGGGTTAAAATTAATGCGTGCTCTTTCCTTTGGAGAGAGTTAGTGGAATATACTTAAAAACCATATATCCTTGTTTTACAACCTATGTGCTAGTTTCCCTTAATGAACCCCTCCTACATTAGCTTGCTGTGACAAGGGAATACAAACAAGACATCAGAAAGTAAGGGCATGAGCAGATGGCTCCGTATTCACTCCTGCATTGATGCTAGGGAGATGAAGTGACAAGCTGGGAAGGGAGACAGAGTTCAGATTGGCCAGAGGGTCTATAGTTATGAGGTGAGTGGTGGCCCTCAGCAAAGCTGGGGCCACGGACAGAAGATGCTCAGTGGCTGCCTTCAGGAGCTGACTTGAGATACAACTCTTTCATTTCCTAAGATATACAGGGCAGCATTTCTTAAGGTACTGTCCACTGACCTGGGCACTTATGTTTTAAATGCACATTTCTAGGCTCTACTTCAGACATGTTGAATCAGAATGACCAAAGGTAGAACCAAGACACTTTACATTTCAAAATGTAACTCCCGGGTAATTCTCATGCAGCATGAGTTTGGAAATTTTATCCTCAAGGTGACCCTTCAGTGAGTGGGTAAGCTGACCCTTAGCCGTCCCTTTCTCCTTCTCCTCCTTTTTCTTCCTCCTCCTTCTCTTCTTTTTCTCCTTTCCTCCCTCCTCCTTTCTTTTCATCTCTCTTCTCCTTATTTTCTCTGCCTCCTCATTATGATGATGATTGTTACTTTCATTATTATCTTTACTGGAGAAATTAGAGGGATGGGATTTTTTTTTTTTTTTCTATCACAGGCTAATGTAGTTAGGAGTGAAATATTTTTAAAGAACTATGAAAAACAGTGTTTCCCAAGGCCTTCCGTCTACCCTAGTTAGGGATAAAACATTACACTATTTCATGCTCCCAAAAGAGAATACCTCTCTATAATTAGTAATGCTGTGAGCTGCCACTGTGAAAAAATTGTTTACATACAAAGTTTCTCCCCTGGTGAATAAGGTTCATATGAGTTACGTGAACCTAGTAAATGTATCCGTCAGCAAGAAGAGCAGTAATAATTCAGTTTACATGTATTTTTATATGTAGTAATTTCCATAAACTAAGTTTCACACCCTGAATATGTTGCTGTAATGCAAGAATATTTTATAATCTGGAACATTTCCCAATAATTTGGATTGGTAATGCCACTTTTTTTTAACACTATAAAACTCATCTTCACTCTTCCCCTGAGTGACTCGGGTTATAAACTTTGACAATATTCAGGGCAGTTTTACTACTTTTTTTAATTTGAAGTCTTATATTTTTTAATGTTAAAATGTATTCTTTGTCCAGAAAGAGAAAAAGTAATAAAAATATACAATAGTTGAACTCAGAGAAGAAAGAAAAGTGTTTCTCTTCTAAATGTGTAGATTTCCAAAGTTGGTTTTGAAATTCCTCATTATTCTCTGCTCTATTTGTAAGAATATTCATCCGTCTATTGCATTCCATTCTCTTTTAAATACAGTATATTAGAGAAAGCTTTTCAATATTATTTTGGACAAAATCTTTTACTTCAAAATAATAACTTTACACATGTAAAATGTGTTGGGTTAGAGAATATTAATTTGGAAACATTCTGATTTTTTTTCTTTCCAACTTTTGTATTCAAGGAGTACATGTGCAGGCTTGTTACATGGGTAAGCTGTGTGTTGTGGGGGTTTAGTATATAGATTAATTTTGTCACACAGGTGATCAACATAATGCCCAATAGGTAGTTTTTAAATCCTCACCCTTCTCCACCCTCAAGTAGGCCTCAGTGTCTATTGTTCCCTTCTTTGTGGCCATGTGTACTCAGTGTTTAGTTTCCACTTGTAAAGGCGAGCATGTGGTATTTGATTTTTCGTTCCTGCATTAAATTGCTTACTATAATGGCCTTCAGTTCCATCCATGTTGCTGCAAAGGACATGATTTCATTCTTGCTATGACTGCATAGTATTCTATGATGTATAGAGACATCTGCTTTTATTTTAAAATTACATCTTTATATCTTCACCTTGACATTTATTAACTCCATTTTACATACTCCATAAAACAGTCAAGACATGGGTGTTAGATAACTAAAAAAACCCTGCATATATTAAGCGCCACCCACTGTGAATAAACTATCACAACACTCTAACATTCTATTTATCCCCATTTTACAGATAGAAATACTGAAGTTCAAAGAGGTTAAACAGCCTGCCCATGCCCACGTAACCAGTAAAGGAGGCAGCTAAATCCAAGCTGAGGTCTTCATGACCTCCAAGCTTTTATGGTTCCCAATATGCCAGTGACTTCTCAGTTGCAGGTAAAATAATGCTGAGCTGTTCTACTGCAAATTTGCTTAAATGCATTATTTAGAAACAAGTTTCAAATATTTTAAATAATTGTATTCATATCACTCTTATTATTGAATAAATTATGGAAATATTCCTTAGTGTCTTTTATGAACACCAATCCTAAGAAAAAGTATAGAATAAAAAAGCATAAATTTTCTCTACCTTAGGCTTCTTTAAGTCTTTTTAACAATCTCCTCAATTTTATTTTTTTATAAAACAGAAGAATATGAATATAACTATTTCTATAAATTCAAGAATTTCATCATTTAAAATTCTAACTAAAATAGAACAATTAAATTTACACAAGTGTGACCTGTCAGAACCTTTCCAATTACTCTAACTCTGCCTTTTTAACCGTTTGAAATTGTTCTTTTAGTAATTATTACAGTGCTATTCTAGCAATAAAAATGACAAAACCCATGGATAGTTTTATTTTAGCATATGTTTATACTATATGCTATTATATGTTTTAAAATTATAAGTTTGTTTTCAGAAAATAAAGCATACACCATGTGGCCTTCACAGTGGGACCTTTGTGTGAGACCCTATTGATTGATCTTTGGTAAGGATGGACATACTTAGTCATGAATCTGGGGTCACAGCTTTGGAAACTGTAGTGATCTTACCTTGATTTATTTCTGTGTTGCCTAGATCCCTACTGTGTGAAGATCAAGGCAACAAAGAAATGTATATTTACCTTGAAACTTAAGAGTTGTATACACAAGAGTAGCTGTTCAAAGTCTTTTTAATTTCTAAAAAGTCTTTGATATATTGATTTTATTTGCAAATTTCTAATCGTTGTTTTTATATAAGTTGTATATACAAGATTAACTGCTCAAAGTCTTTTCAATTTCTAAAAATTCTTTGATATATTGATTTTATTTGCAAATTTCTAATCATTTTTATATTATTTTTTCGTGACAAAGTAGTAAGGTCAAATAAACTGCAGCCATCTAGCAAATAAGTAGCAGAGTAGGGATTCTAACTCAGGTTTATATAACTAGAAAGCCTGTGCATTTTTAGGTAGGCCTTTCTGCTTTTGTGATTATTTCTAGCCCTTCTATCCCATGATTTTACTAAGCCCAGGACATATTTTGAATTTATAATCTTACTTTAATAAATTCCTGATAACAACTTTTGTCTTGGATTTGCCCCTTTCTCTAAAATGCCAAGTGATGAAATATAATCAGTTAGTTAAAGCTTCCAGACCCATTAATCAACTTTTTATTCATATTAAATAATAAAGCAATTTATATGAGTTGAGAATAGGGAGCGGAAAAAGGCAGAAATATAAAATTTGCTTAAAATACCAATTGCTCTAATTTTAACCCAGTGATGTGGTATTTAAACTATGGAATAGCTATTTCATCCATCTGGCTTTTCCTTGTTCATTTTTAACAATTTTGTTGTTATTGTTTTTTTCTCTTTACAAAATAATAGAGTTGATTAGTTCTGTCTAGAAGTAGGTTTTTGCCATAAGATTATGTGAAAATAATTTTATTTTTTTTACTGGTTTTGTTTCTGTTCAGTTCGTTAGATTCTAAAGTTTAGGAGATGCAAAATAATATATTTATATATGAAGAATGTATTGTTACCATAGTGAAAACAATATATCCCATAGAGGTATGTTATATAAGAAAGATAGCAATTGTGATGAAAAGTCAGAGTTGACACACTGCTAGCTGATAGTTCACTGAATGGTGAACAATTTCAAAATGGTGGTCAGTAAACTGAGCTCCTGGCTCAAGCTGTCTACTATTTATGTAACTGGAAAAAAACCAGCAATCCCAAACAATATGTCCCAATGAATCTATGAATGTCACTAGTTTCATAAAATGTTTTTTATTTTTTTTAAACATTGTGTTCTGGTGTTCATTTCTCTTTTACTATCTGTGTTTATGTCTCATTAGCCCTTACAGGAAATCTACTCCTTGTTTATATTGCTGTGCCTTGGGAAAAGACAAAAAGACAACATTTTTTCCTAAAATACTTGGCATATTTTAGTCTCTCATTATAACTTCAAAAAATTATCTGTGCAAAGATTTGTTAAAGCTTTTTTACTTCAAATGAATAGTAATTTACCCAATTTGAATTTTTTTTGAACAAATTTTAATTGAAGAAACCAATCCATATTGGACAGTTTTATTTAATTTGGGAATAATTCTGAAAAATATTTTTATTTTACACTTTATTCAGGAGAAAACTACAACAGAATTCCAGCAGAAGTAAAGTGGAAAAAGGGACAAATAATTTTTCTGACTAATTAGGTATTTATTGAAGAATCTTTCATCTAAGACATTTTCTACCACTTCCTGTAATACAGCCTTCTCTTTTTCAAAAATAAAAATAAAAACCCTTTGGAAAAATGCCACTTTGTGCTACCTCTTTAGTCTACTTCTATTTGGCTTCATTTTAGCCTACCACCAAATCTAATAAACAGCCCTATTTGGCCTGTTTTTTGTGTTTGTGCACTTATAACTTTTTTTTTACTTTTTCTTTATTTACTTTTGCATTCCTTACCCTTCTAATGTATTTTATGTTCTGTGAAGAAAGGGACTTTGTGTTTTCTTGACCTTAAAAACTTGAGCTTAAAAACTTGTCTATATAATGGTGTATTCTTCATCTATTATTGACCGATCAAAAAAAAAAAAAGCATATTCCATATTCCTCAAGCAGCAGAAGCCAACAAGGAAAAGCTTACTTACTTTATTAGAAGAGAATTTATTATCACTTTTAATCATTTGATTGAAATCTTTATTTTTATATTGCTAGATAACTGTTAGGGTATAGCCTTCCAAAGAAAAAATCAAAGTAACTGCTATAGGCACAAGTCACATAAAGCAAATATAAAATTAAAAGACAGAATTACATTAGAAATTCATTATAAAAACAAATATAAAATTTAAAGACAGGACTGGGTACAGTGGCTGATGCTTGTAATCACAGCACTTTAGGAGGCTGAGGCAGGTGGATCACCTGAGTTCGGGTGTTTGAGACCAGCCTGGCCAACATTGTGAAACTCTGTCTCTAGTAAGAATACAAAAAATTAGCTGGCTGTGATGGCAGACATCTGTATCTCAGCTACTCGGGAGGCTGACACAGGAGAATAGCTTGAACTCAGGAGGCAGAGGCTGCAGTGAGCCAAGATCGTGCCATTGCACTCTAACCTGAGCAGCAAGAGTGAGACTCCATCTAAAAGAAAAAAAATAAAAAAGAATTACATGAGAAATCCATAAGAATTATAATTTCACACACATGTGTACACTGTGACACACACAATGTGTAGTCATTCACAGGAGTTTATGTAATATAAATCCTGATAAAACTTAGCCAGTTTTGTTCTCTTTAAGATGGATAATGTGTTAGCAATATAATAGAAGAATTTTGTGCCATGTAAACCAAGAATTCAGAATGCAAACCATTGGACCCACAGGATAAGTTTGTTTTATCTGAGCTTGGAAGAAAAGGACCTATGAAAACAAACCAATTTGCTTCCAATCCAAATTATCAACTGGAGAGATTCTTCAACAGAATACCAGAAACAGATGTGAATGCCTTTTCTCCATGACTGCAAGCCAGTAAATAATTTTTTGCTATTTTATCCCTTTATGATTAAACCTCAAGCTCCCATTCATACCAGGAGAGAGGAAAACCCTAGGAGAAAAATGATACCATTTGGCTCAATTTTTTTTTTTTCATCTCCCCTGTAGATTCTGGATGGGTTACCAGGTCTCTCAACTGTGTGTTTTACTGACAGTGCTTTTAGGATATGGCCTCAATAGAACATACTTTCTCCAGTCTGCAAAAGAAGCTTCGTTTCTGAATTTTGAAGAGGCGACACATTAAGTACCCTTTCACTTTTAAAACAAGAGAACTCATGTAATAATGATTTTATAAACTAAAATGACTGAGTTTTCTTTTGAGAATGATTTATTTTTCTGGAGCCCATATTTTCCAGCCGAAGCTAACGTGCTAGCTTTTGTATCCTTGGAAGCATGAGTTCAAATTTGGCCCATAGTAAGCAACAAGCAACAATGTTTGGCCTGGTCTCAAGCTATTCTCTGGGTTTCTACATTATCATCTCCCACGCACAACTCAACACCATTAACACAACTGGAAACATCTGCTGGACAAAGAGCCCAGATTTGAGTAGAGAGGATAGCCAAAGACTCCCAATACTACACCACGGGAAAACCAAAACTTACCGCTATATTCAAAAGCAAAGTCAGGAAACTATTTGAGATTTACATAGATTAGAGGGAGCTGGCCAAGGGTTCTAGAATTCTTTATAGAAATCAGGACTTTTAAAGAAAACTGTGCCATTCACTTACATTTACAATTATTTGCCTACTTGGGTGGGCCCCTCTCCCAAGACAAATTCACAGAGCTACTTATCCTCCGAATGTACATAGGTTGTAGATTTCCAGTGGTGCAAAATGTCCTAGATCCTTATGAACTTAAACACAATCACAGATGTTCTGGAATGAGGAAAAAAGTCATGTTTAAAAACACTAGCAGGTAGAGCAGTCAGTTTAAAACAGTTTAAAACTACATGGAATTATTTTCAACACCTTTCTTGCCTTGCCCTTAGCACCTCATTCCCTCCCCCTCATTCCCCTTCCTTTAACAAAAGAAAAAAAAACTAAAATCTTTATGTAATGAAAGATATCACCATGATATTAAAACTAAAATTGTTTCTTAGGAGGATTTTTTAAGTCTGCTATTTACCTTAGGTACAGCATTCATCATCTGCTAGCACCCTGTGAAGGCACTTTAACTCTCAGCTAAGCTGCTCATAATTAATCCCATTTTACAGGGTGACATTTCCACTTTGTAATGTTTTTAAAATCTTGTAATAAATATATACTGTAGTTTATGTGATCAATAATATTTAAACGAAAAAAATGATAATCTTTCTTAGGAAATTGATCTTGAGAAGCAAGGTTATATACGAATGCTTACAAAAAAGTGTGCAGGGATGTGTGTTTATGACCAAGTAGAAAGGAGGAGAGTTCAAACATGCCAAAGACTTTCATCCAAAAGAACCATACCAACAAACATCTTCAATAAGATGGAAAATCATGAACTGTTGTATTTGAGGGTGGAATATGACCTGAATCAAAGAGAGATTATTAAAAATATACATATATAGTAGAAAGATGATCTCCATACAACACTCATATCAAGTTTACCCCAGTTAGGTTAAATACAGAATCTAACAGTGACCTCTTTTTGACAGGCAGCATTTGGTTTGGAAAAAGCAATCATATTCTGCATCAACATCTGTTCCTTGGTGTAGACAAAGTAAGAAGAAACAGATACAGAGTAACTGCAGCAATTTAGTCTATCACAGGGCTTCATACAAAATTCCCACTGCTTCACAGCAACCTTAAGTATGAGAATGAGCCATGTCTAAAATTGACTACTGCTGAGGCTTGAGACTCAGAAGGAAGGTGCAAAGCAGGTTAGTGATTCCTGACTAAAATGAATAGCAGGCACACGGTTCCAGGAGTCCTGGCAAACCTCTAATCATAAAAATCTAAGGAATTTTAGAGATGGAGAGAATAAAAATTACCTAGTCTTATCTTTCAATATTTTACTCAAGGACACAAAACGGAGAAGGGACAGAGCCAGTTCTAGAATCCAGGTCCTCCAATTTCCAGCTCGGTGCTGTGTCTACCACACCATCAGGCCTACGTGACTTAGAAAACAAGCCAATGACAGCCTTGAATAAATCTGGCTAGTGCAAGATTGGTTCTACATGGCTCTGTGCCTTGAAATTTCAAGTAAATGGAGTGCTCACATCCCTAAGTATCTTATCTGCTTACCTTAGTTTCCTTTGTGTGGTACCGGAGTATGCCGATTTTTCATAGCTTTAGGAAGCTGGAATTAACTGCAGTTTCAGAAAGAAAAGCACAGAATAAAGACTGAATCATTTCACATAAAAAATTCCCAGTAATTAATTTGCTGATTCTGGGTTTGCCAAGTATTCTTGAAATACTTTAAGTTGGGCCTGAGTTAACTGAGGACAGTTTCCAGCAAAGGCAAAATGAAGCAGTTCTTTTCACCTTTGGGTGTATTGTAAATTCCAGCATCCTTCTTGAGAACCACCCCTACTATGGTTTGAAACTGTCCCCCAAAAAGCATGTGTTGGAAGCTTAATCCCTAATGCAACAGTCTTGGTGTGTACGGCCTAATGAAAAGTGGTTAGGCCATGAGGGTACTGTCCTCTTGAATAGATGAATGCCATTATCTCTGAGTGGATTTCTTACAAAAGGATGAATTAGCACCCTTTTTGCTCTCCCTCTCACCTTCTTATGCCCTCCTCCCTTTTGCCATGGGATGATGCAAGAAGAAAGCCCTAGTAAGATGTCAGCTGCTTGATCTTGGACTTTGCAAACTCTAGAACTTTGAGTCAATCAGTTTCTGTTCATTTTAAATTACCTAGTCTTTGGCGTTTTGTTATAGCAGTTCAAAACGAACCAAGACAACCTCCAAAGAGGAGATGTGGGCAGCAGCTCCTGGGCTAAACGTGGATGTGACTGTGGGCAGCGTCAGTTGCTCAGCTGCCTCAAGGGTCAGAGTCCAGGAGTTCTAACTCATAGCCCTCTTCTCGCTGCTTTCTCTACCCAGCACTCACCCATGCCACACAGAGCCATGAAACAGAGTTCCTGAAGAGATCACTGCTTCTCCAGGTTAGCAGAGGGTTGGGTGCATTTTACATGTCCAGAAATTTATAAACAGTAACTTATTAATTATTCTTGGGGGATAGCCTTCCAACTCAACTGTACTTATATTTGCTATTCTATGAACTGATCATTCCATGAACAGACCACATCTATGAATGGAATGAAACCAATACATATAATGAGATTCAGACATGTGAATTTTTGTCTGCTCCTTTACCCCCTTGTTATAAAGCAATGACAGCACATAACAACATTTCCCTGAGTACTCTATTATAAATCCTATGTGTTTTGCATGGATGACGAGGGAATGGATGGCTGGATAGATGCGTGTAAAAAATTCAAGAAAAATAAAAGGCTCAAATTGTCTGTCTCTTTCATTGGATAAGCCCACAGAATAAGTGCAGAAAAGCCCTAAAACTTTTCCATGGTCAATAATGAAGTTTTCAATAGAATGAGGCAAAGTAAGGAAATGTAATGAGTTTTTACAAAAGCTAAATTTTCTGTGATTTCACACATCTTATTTCTTAGGCAGTGAAATGTTATTATATTTAGTAAAAATGGAAGGTAGTATAAAATAGGCTTGTTTTTAATGCTACACTTGGCAAAATAAAATACTAATTTTTCTATTTAATAGTAATTTAGCCTCTCTGACTCAATTTTCCTATCCATAAATGCATTAATAACATCCTTATACACCTGAAAAAGGTATTATGGGTCCATTAATATTTGAGTAATGTGAATGAATGTAAATATCTAATTTAACATGTAGTTGTCAATTATCATTGTCATTATGGCAATCAATTAACTGTGTACTGTAAACAAGCGGAAGCAATGGAAAAACTTCTGACTAAGAAAATAAAAAACAGAATAGCTTTAATTCCATTGGTAGGATAAATGCATTTGGAATATTTAATGGGGAGGGAGCACATTTTTAGTTAAACTTCTCATGGAAAAGCTTCACGGAGGCTACATGATCTAGGAATGTTTTGAATTTGTAAACAGATGTATGAGGAGGTGTGCTTTTCCACCAAACGGAAACTCAAATGTAAAGACAGACAGAAATAAGCAAACTTTCAGTGGAGAATGATGAAGGACTGGTCCAGCTGAAGAAGGAAGTTCAATATAGGGAGAAGTGGGAGAAAAGTTTCAATGCATTAGGTGAAGCCAATTTGTGATGGGCCATGAAAGCCAAACTAGAGCATTTGTACTTCCCTGAAAAACACCAAGGAGCCATTGACAATATTTAAATTGGAGGGGAAAGGAGTGGCATGTACCAAGTGGTATTTATGTTTTATCACGTAGGACATGATGTCTCCTAAAATATGAGTGTAAATGAATAACTGTGGAGGTCTCTCGAGGTCTCCCTTTTAGGAAATGAAAAATGTATCCAACAAAACTGTAAGAGGGTGGATCTAATAATTAACTGACCCAGAAATGCAAAGGGAGGAGATGATTTTTTAATATTTAGACCATAGTTTAAGTTGTATGATAATTTTTTTTTTTTTTTGAGGCAGAGTCTCACTCTGTCACCCAGGCTGGAGTGCAGTGGTGTAATCTTAGCTCACTGCAATCTCAGCCTCCCGGGTTCAAGCAATTCTCCTGCCTCAGCCTCCTTAGTAGCTTGGATTACAGGCACACATCACCACACCCAGCTAATTTTCGTATTTTTACTAGAGACAGGATTTTGCCATGGTGGTCAGGCTGGTCTTGAACTCCTGACCTCAGTTGATCTGCCTGCCTCGGCCTCCCAAAGTGCTAGGATTACAGGCATGAACCACCGTGCCCGGCCAAATGAGAATTTTCTAAAAGGTCCTAAGAACCTCCACAGCTTTGTCAAGATGAGGATTCTATCCACAGACTTCATGCATAGGCAAAACTAACAATATCTTGATATTTTGCAATAAACATATATTTCAAAATATTTACTTGCTCAGATGAAAGAATATATAAAGAGTGCTTATATCTTTCTTACTGGAGAATTATTTAGAAAAAGATACATAAATGAAAGACTAAATTATAATATTCTTGAGATTTTTCATCTCATTTAATCCTTTCTCTTTCAATTGTTGAGAAATAGCAGGTACACTAGCAAAAGGCCCAAGTTGGAACACAGGATAATACTTAAGTTCCTATTCTAGTTCAGCCACTAATTAGGTGATGATATGATTTGGCTGTGTCCCCACCCAAATCTCAACTTGAGTTGTATCTCCCAAAACTCCCACGTGCTGTGGGAGGGACCCAGGGGAAGGTATTTAAATCATGAGGTCAGTCTTTCCTGTACTATTCTTGTGATAGTGTATAAGTCTCTCAAAATCTGGGGTTTATCAGGGGTTTCCACTTTTGCTTCTCCTCATTTTCTCTTGCTGCTGCCATGTAAGAAGTGCCTTTCACATCCCACCATTATTCTGAGGCCTCTCTAGCCATAAGGAATTGTAAGTCCAATTAAACCTTCTTTTTCTTCCCAGTCTTGGATGTGTCTTTATCAGCAGCAGGAAAACAGACTAATACAGGTAATAAGGAAAATCATTTAATCATGGCATGTTAGTTTCCTTTTTAAAATGATGAAGTTAAACAAGTTAATCCCTAACACTTCTTTCAAAATTACAGTCACCTCTTGGTATCCTGGCCCATACCCAAATCCACAGATGCTCAAGTTTCTTACATAAAATAACATTTGCATATATCCTAGGCATATCCTCCCATATACTTTAAATCATTTCCAAATTACTCGTATTACTTAATATAATGTAAATACTATGTAAATAGTTGTTATACTATATTTTAAGTTTTTAATACTTATTATTTGTATTTTTTTTTCTACTATGGAGAGATGCTGTGTAGGGTTAAACAAACTAATGTCTAAGAGTTTTTCTAGCATTAACATTTCCTGTTTAAAATTTTCTAATCCTGTGACATTGCAATGAGTTCTCGACTATCTAATCTAGGCAATTACAGATAAAAAAAATATTTGGGGGTAAAAGAAAAAAAAAAAACTGTCTATCTATAAGACTGAAAAACAGGATCTGCTTTTTTTTCCTGTTTATTTTTTGGGGAAAACCATTTTATGGATTGGATTCAACATTATTTAAGAGATGAAAGCCATGGGATTGAAGATTTAAAATAAAATAAAGTACTAAATCCCATTTCTATCTGTGGAGACAAATACTAAAGGAAGAAAAAAATATTTAAATAAAATAAAGTACAATTTATAAATTCCAACCTCTGTGAAACCTATAGTTAGAGCCCTTGTGTCCACAAATTTTGAAGAATATTTTTTTCTCTAGAGAATATTTTATTTTTAGAGAATATTTTTTCATTAAAGATGTATGTGTATGTAGTATGTAGTGTATATACATATACATGCAAAAACTGAGCACATTCTTAAGTGTGTGTGTGTTTGAGAGAGACAGAGAGAAAGACACTATGTTATATACATATTACAGAAAATAAAATCGAATAGAGTGCCCTTACTTTTATAAAAAATTCAATATGTTTCCTAAATTTAGACTCTTAAGAATATATCTCATGTTTATTGGCTCTTGGGAAATTATTATAGGAGTATAAGCTAATCAAAAATTCAGATATTAATAGTTGTTAGTAAACTGAACTAAAAGATGTACTTTTGTTGTTATTTGGTTGGTTCTTACGGCGTTATTTCATTAAAGAAACATGATGCTAAAAAGTTAAACCTAGAGCTATAGTTTGTAAGCATAAAAGGTAAATATCTAAACAAATTTATCACATTAACTACCATAAAACTGGATGCAGTTCTGGGTTGTACAATTTAAACTGGCCCAGGTGATTTAGATTAGGTTCAGAGGAAGTAGCTGCAGGCCCCTGCAGAAAAGATAGAAGCAGAAATTAGTTCATTAGACCTTTCACCTTTCCAGCCATGACATGCTCAGGTGTCATGGGTTAGAGGTGTTCCAAGATATACTCCTCCCAGCAGCAGGTTGGGCATGGAGACTTCAGATCACCTTCAGCTTCTGGAAACTTCTTCCACCTAACCTAATGCACTGAACAAATATTATCATTTTCCGTGTATTCTTTCTGAAGAGGTTGGGCAGTACAGGGTTAGTTCATATTTGAGAAAAGTTAGGCACGATCTATTAATAAAGTGCATATATTTAGAAATTGCTGCAAAATATTAATCAAATAAACACTTGCTCCACCATCTTTCTGAACACCTGGATGTTCTCAACACCTATACCTACTGACATCAGGTAAATATGCAATCGGGTTAGCTCGTAGGTACCCAAAGACATCAAACGTCACATAGTTAACAGTGGGACCACTGCTTTCATCACTCCGTGGTACAGACACAATGAACTCATCTCCCAAATGCTTTCTGCAAATCTGGAAAAAGACATTAAATTCAATAAGATATTACAGAATTTAACTGAAGGTGCCATATGAAATAGAAGTTGCTGAGGAGGGAATCTAAGGAGTTGACCAGGGTTTTACACTGAACTCTCCCCATCTTGTGCACGCCTGTTCCAGGAAAGCTATGTCCAGAAACCATCCCTGCTTGCTCTCTGTGAGGCCAGCGCATCTCACTGGCTGACGGTTAGAACTCTGATAGGGACATGTTAGAGTAGTTAAAAGGGTGAAGCTTTGAGTTGTTTCCTAATTACAAAGTAGTATCCTGAGAACGTAGAACACTTAATAAATGAGTACATTGCGAGAGCACATTTTCCATTTCTTAAATCAAGATGATTTATGAAGCTATGTGGTCATGCCTTGTAACTGATGTTTCCAATGAAGACTAATCTAATTTCCCAGTGCAAATCACACTGATGTGACCTAGAGACACTCCTGTTGTATTTAATATGAGCCGAAATTAGCCAGAATTACACTATGTTTCTGGCAAACAGTATGCTCCAAAAATGTCACCATAGTAACATGTGTATCTATCAACAATTCCCCTTTCATATTTTAAAATCTGATTCTATCAATAATTCTGAAGAGAATGCATGAAAGAATTGTTTTGGAACACCAATCTCTTGCTATAAGGTATGTGTAACTTAATTTAAATGGCATATAGGATTTAAAAAATAAATATTTTTTCCTTTACTTAAGGAAGCATTTACTTGCTCATTAGGCCAGATCAACTTTGCAGATGTAGTGAGAGCTTCCAGAGATGTTTTATATGACCAAGTGCTGAAATTCATTTTCTTTTTACTGTTTCTTTCATCACCTTCTAGGAAATTATATGTTCATTCCAAGGAGTTAAGTCTCAACTGACCATGGAAAGGTAATTTTTTAAAGTTTGCTCCTTTAAGCTACGAGA
Organism: Sapajus apella; assembly: GCF_009761245.1. Taxonomy (NCBI): domain Eukaryota; kingdom Metazoa; phylum Chordata; class Mammalia; order Primates; family Cebidae; genus Sapajus; species Sapajus apella. The sequence goes on from NW_022437001.1 coordinate 8,728,457, forward strand.
AATCATAGAGGAAATATTGCAAGTTCATATCCTCAAAGAGGCTTTAGTTCTCACTTCAGCAATTGACAGAGAAACCTCTCTTGATTATATATATATCCATATGAATGAAATGGTTATTACTGGCCGTTCACAGGTTTAAAATCATTCATTTCCTCCTTTCATCAGCTAGCTTTGTCAAATGTTTATGTAAGTAACAATTAGTATGGGGTGAATTTGAAAAACGATAATTAAATTTATTATAATACTCCAAGTTGATGTGTGGATGATTAAAAGGGAAAAAAAGAGGAGAAAAGAAGAAAGAAAAGACAAAAGGAGAGGGGATAATATTCCAATGTCATTGGTTCTTACACAATGGACATTGTGCAAATAGCAACTGGGTTTTAAAGAAAAAAAAACACACTTTTTGGTTTTCCTGAAAAAGAAGCCAAAGTTGTATGCTGCTGAACATGGGTGCTTGTGTGTAAAAGGCAAATCATGATACCAAAGGATGGGAAATAATTTCAGAAAGCCGTAATTTGATAAAAGTTTGAGATTCTCTTATCTGAAGTAATGGCCTACCATGTGAAGATCATGTATGAATACTTCATTTTTCTACATATAATAAGCTTCAGCTTGATACTATTAGGAATGAAAAAAGGATTGTTTTGTATAAAAAGATGGCATTTGATTAATCATGCTCAGGGTACTGTCTATGAACAATAAACTTTTCAAAGATGTTAGCTTTATCTTTATGTTTTTGTCACCATCTTAAATTAATGATCTAGAAAGCAAAAGATTTCATGTAAAGTCATTTATTTTTTAGCTTGACTTGAACTCCTGAACTATATTGCAACTTTATGTTGGCATTTTTTCTTGTAACAACATGCTTCGTGTGCTCTATCGGCCTCATTTGAAATAACTTTTTGTTTGTTTCTCTCTGTTTTTGTTATCTTTCTGGTTGCTTGTATTATGTTTCATTAAGTTTATAGCAATGTGGACAATGACCTATATTTTAGGTTTTTTAGTAGCATTCTTCCGCATTCTTTGATAAACAGCCATTTGTAACTAGTGGGAAACTTTGACACAAAGAAATAGGACCATATTTTGTTTAAACTATGACAACAGAAGGAGTTTCTTTGATATGGCATTCACTTATTCAACACTGTTTAATTAATAACTATCTGTGCTAGGTATTGTGCACCTCAGTGGGTAGAAATGTGTAAGCAAAATAGATATGGTCCCTATTCACTGAACCTGATAATCAAAAAACAAAAACACATAGCCACATTTCTAATAATGAATCTCAGTAGGTATTATAAACATGGTATAAGTATAGAGAACAAGAAGATGGGACATAATTTAGATTGGGGAGCTAAAAAAAGGTATCCCTAAAATTTAATCTGATACTTGAAGATTAGTTAAAGCAAGATAATGTGTGTGATGGTGACTGGTAAAGAAATGATATGTGTATTGCAGGGGTCAGGGCGGGGTGCAAGGTGGAGGGAACTAGAAGATCTGCATCGTAAGGAGTTAGGACAGAGCAGTGACAGGTGAGGTCAAAGAGATGGGCTGGGGTCAGAACCACAAGGACCCCAAAAGTCTTACTAAGAGGTTTGAATGTTATTGAAGGGTAACGTGGTGTGATTTGAGACTCTTGAGACTGACAACGTGATATGTTTTAAAAAAATCACTCTAGCTACTTTCTGAATAATGGAATAGAGGGAAGGAAGAGTAGACACAAGGAAATTCAGTTAAAAGACTAAAATCCAAGCAAGATATTATGGTGCACTTAATCGGAGACATGGCAGTGAAGACAGAGAGAGGTAGATAGATTTGAAATGCATTTTGGAGGCAAATCAACAGGACTTGTTGAGATAATAAATCTTAGAAAATCACTCTCAGGTTTCTTGCCATGGTAGGCACCCTCTATGAAGCCCCAATTATCTCCACCTCCAATCCTCTCCCTCATTGTAACAGAGTTTGTCTGTGTGTTCAGTAGAATATGGCAGATGTGACAGCATGTAATTTCCAAGGCAAGGTCATAAAAGACATTGTAGCTTCTGCCTTGTCCCTTCCTCTTGGATCTCTTGCTCTAGGGTAGCAGCCCCATAAAGATGCCCATGGTGGCAGATCACTGAGGATTCCCGCCAACAGCCCCCAGGGACTGAAGCCTCTTGCAAAAATCCGTATGAGCAGGCCAGCTGACAAGCAAATCTTTCAGCCCTAGTCAAGCCTTCACATGACATTTTGACCGTAATCTCATGAGAAACTCCAAACCAGAATCACTGAGCTACGCTGTTTCTGAACTCATCCACAGAAACTGCAAGATAATAAATTGGTAATTTAAGCTGCTATGTTTTGCAGTAATTTGTTACATAATAATAGATAAGTAGTGTCACTGGGAGTACTATTCCTAAGTGGCTAAAGACTAGGGAAAAATAGATTCAGAGGGAAGGATCAAGAGTTAGGTTTATACATCTAGAGCTGTATAGTCCTTGAAATACTCTGAAGTTGATGTCATGAAGAGAACAGAAGGCAACAATATATGGAATTTATAAATGTGATCTGAGCTAATGATATAAATTTTGGAATTACAAGCTTATAGATAATCTCAACCATAAAAATAGATACAATCACTGAGAAAGAGTATGACATATTAAGAAAAATGATGGCCTAGGAATCCCCAAATTCAGATGTCTGAATCTGAATTCAGATATCTAGGAATTCCAAACTTCAGATATATCGAACCTCTCTTACACAAATTTAGTCCACTTCTCTCTCTAAGTCTTTCTTCTTCCAGCCACTTTCAAGGTAACTAATTCCATATATACCTCTACAACTTTTGAACACTTACTAACTGACAAGACCTTTTATCAGCCCACATTGGAGCTTCTCTGTGTGCTTCTTGGGACACTCTCAGGAGCCACTCAGCACTCATGCATGTATAATTTGAAAGTGAAGATCTATTATTGTCCATGGGGTCACCAATGGGAGATCAAGAGGTGATGGATAAATGTTTCCTCTTTTCTTCCCCAGGCATATAGTTCTGAGATGCATTTCAAAGAGTCCTCAAAAGATCCTCTAGGATCCAGAACCAATTGCCCAAAACAGTAGCTGACTTATTTTTGTATTGTTTTTCTCTCTTTTCCTACTTCCCTTTCTCTTTCCCTCAACCCTGCTTCCTAGGATCACAACTCAAATAAATTATCTGCCTGCCAGCTTTTATCTACTTTCTGGGAAACTCAGTGATATGGTTAGGCTTTGTGTCCCCACCCAGAATCTCATCTTGAATTGTAATCCCCATAATCCTCACATGTCAAGGGAGAGACCCAGTGGAGGTAATTGAATTTTGTGGGCAGTTTCTGCCGTGCTGTTCTTGTGATCACAAGTGAATCCTCATGAGATCTGATGGTTTTATAGGAGCTCTTCCCCATTTGCTCAGCATTTCTATTTCCTCTCACCTTGTGAAGAAGGGTGCTGTGCTTCCCCTTCCACCACGATTGTTAAGGGTCCTGAGGCCTCCCCAGCCATGCTGAACTGTGAGTCAATTAAATCTCTTTCTTTATGAATTACCCAGTCTTAGGCAGTTCTTTATAGAAGTATGAAAACAGACTAATACCCTCAGGCTAAAGTAGGTTGGTAGAAAAGGACCAACTGAGCTAGCAAAGTAGAAATGAAGGAAGTCAAAGTGGTGGAGGAAAACCAGAAAATGAGTGTCACAAGTGCCTGGAGAAAACGAGGGTCATCTATGTTGAATGAGTCTTAGAGGACTAGTCAAATGAAGGAAGTTGCACAACACTTTCTTTTTCATCAAAGTTGCATATCCTGTGACCCTCATGGCAGTTTTATAAGGTAGGCAAGACAGATGTTACTTTCTCAAGGCCCAAGTAAGGTTAACACTCAAAATAGTTAAGTTTGTGTCCAAGTTTATGCACTAAAGGTCCACATGTTCTGACTCTAGTTCATTTACTTCACAAACCATTATGTATATTATGGTTTTCTGAAATCAACTTCAGTGGGTACAGATGCATTCCATCATTTATAAGAATTTCATTGTAGACACATGTTGGCAACATAGAAATACTTTAAATTCAAGAAGTTCTTTGAGAAACTTTATACTGGAGAAAATAGATTATTTTTTGAGATGGAGTCTTTCTCTGTCGCCCAGGCTGTAGTGCAGTAGCACGATCTCGGCTCATGACAGCCTCCCCTGCCTGGGTTCAAGCGATTCCCCTGCCTCAGCCTGCTGAGTAACTGGGACTACAGGCACGTGCCACCACGTCTGGCTAATTTTTTGTATTTTTTAGGAGAGACGGGGTTTCACCATATTGGCCAGGATGGTCTCAATCTCCTGACCTCATGATCCGCCTGCCTCGTCTTCCCAAAGAGCTGTGATTACAGGCGTGAGCCACCGTGCCTGGCCGAAAATAGATTTTTTTTAAAAAAAAGACTCAAGTCTGACTAAATAACCATAAGGTGTTATATGAATTGCAACTGTTTTACAGCTACTAAAACATTACTAAATAAAAATTATAGGAAAGCAAAACACTTCAGCCTTATTGCAGATTGAAGACTGAGGCCATTTCAACCTGAGATTTATTTTAAGACTGCGTTATTCTAGAAAATTTCTAGGCCAAATAAATCAATAGGATAACTTGAAAATTTAGATTGTAGTTGCTCATGTAATTGTTGGGATTTAAGAGTGCATGGTAAATGACACCCCTTTCCCTGCCTGAATTCTGAATATCTGAAATAGGAGCCAGTCTGTTGTAGATAAAATGCCAACTTTATGCAAGAGCTAGGTTAGAAGACACGGCTTAGATACGCAGCCAGTGGGATTTTTTTCCATTCAGTGCCCCACCACCCTGAATCCAGGCCTGTGAAAATATGCATGCACAATACCTAGTATTGCTGCACTGGACTATTCAGATAAAAAAGAAAAGGAAGGTTCCAGTATATACAGCCTTTTAATATATCTGCCTTCTCAACTAAGAAGTGTTGACTAATAGATGTCATACACTGATCAGAAAGAGGAATGGACAAGGAGGAGTGAGTCAGAGGTGGGGCAAGCCAGGAGTGTCACTGTTGAATGGTGTCATTCTTCAGACTAACCTAATGACAACTGCGGATCCCTAGAACCTGATCCTGCATTAAGAAGATTGGGTTAGAAGGAAACACAGGGCAGAATAGAAATGACATTAGAACTCTACATAGCCTCTAAAAGAAGTATTATTTTGGACGCATACAATTGCACACACAGGAACACACAAAGAATGATCTGGGAGCCTCCTGGGAAACACATATTTCATCCCCTACCAAGTGGCTAACCACTAGGTCAAATGTCTTTCGCTTTGCTTCCTTCATGTCATTAAACATTGCCTAGACATTATTCTAATTTTTTTTTTCAAATTATGAGTACTTTATTCAGCCGGCTACCGAGAGTCAGTCAATGCTCAAAATCTCTCGGCCCCAGGAAGGGGCTTGATTTCCCTTTAGACTTTGATTTAGGTAGGGGAGGTGGCAGCCAAGCTGAAGGGGAATTTTACAGAAGCAGAAGCAAGTTAGTAGGAGGAGGCTTGTTTTTTTCAATACCACAAAGCACATCAATTTGAAATAATCATGTTTGCAAAATTCTTTCTTTAGGATACCAGTACTTATATTTTGAAATAGACACTGTTTTAATTCTTTTTTTTTTTTTTTTTTTTTTTTTGAGACAGAGTTTCACTCTTGTTACCCAGGCTGGAGTGCAATGGCGCGATCTCGGCTCACTGCAACCTCCGCCTCCTGGGTTCAGGCAATTCTCCTGCCTCAGCCTCCTGAGTAGCTGGGATTACAGGCACGCGCCACCATGCCCAGCTAATTTTTTGTAGTTTTTTAGTAGAGACGGGGTTTCACCATGTTGACCAGGATGGTCTCGATCTCTTGACCTCGTGATCCACCTGCCTCGGCCTCCCAAAGTGCTGGGATTACAGGCGTGAGCCACCGCGCCCGGCCTGACACTGTTTTAATTCTTACTAAACCTTTGTTTTTCAGAATAGGAATTTTTTTTTAACAAAATGCTTTCTTCTTAAAATTTTTTTTTAAAAAAAGTTAAGCCTTTTACCTGATCATAGAAACCACACAGTGTTCCTTGCAACAAATGCAATATAAAATTATCAATGAAAGGGGCTGGGGCAGATGCATAGGAAATAGCAGAACAAATAAGACAAATAACGAAAACCATGGAGGAAAAAACCCACATTTTGCATTTCATCATTAACAGTAAATCCTGTGGTAACTGAAGACTGAAGACAGCTTTATCCATGCAAAGAAACACAAAATAAGTAAAATATTTCTTTCTTTATAATTTACAATGTTGTTCCTTGAGCTTCATGAGCAGAATCCCAAAGAATACTTATTAATTATTAACATTTTTGAGGCTAACAAAATAGCCAAGCCCTCAAAACTAATAACAGCAAAATTTGGAGTATGCTTAACAGTTTTTAAATGTTTTCTTTCACTGGCTACATTACAAGACAACCTATGCAGGCTGTGAAGATTATGTGGGGGCTGGAAGAAACACACATACTTGGATGCCAAAATACAATTGAGAAAAAAATGTTAGTGTAAACTCCAAAACCAGTAAAAATTGGGATTATTGTTGAGAATCTGATCCTGGGACTTATTCTTGCCTTTTGAATTTAGACACTTAAAAACACAATCCTTGCATTTCGAGTTTGCTGTAGTTCATTGATGAAAGAAAGGATTTTGTAAGTCTGTGTTTATTGATTACATTGTGTTTAAACAAAAAACTACCCACGTGTATAAACATCAAAACCGTGGTTTTTTGCTAGTGGTGGCTGACGTGTGCCACTTTTATTATTCTTTTTTTATTTGTAAGAATTGTCTTTCCCTGATAGCTATTTTATAGTGAGTATCTGCTAGAGAAAAGCTATGCCTGTTGGGATTTTAGAATTGCTAAATAGTTTAATTAATAATTAGGAGTCAATGATGACAGAACAGGAGGTTTTACTTAAATCATACGAAGAATACTTTGTGCATAAACAGAGTAATTCCTTCAGTGCTTTCTCTGACTGCTTGTAGTCAATTCCAGTGCAAGGTCTGACATGGAGTGTTTAGTCACTGAGTGCCAATTGATAGCCTGGTTCTGTTCTCTGTGGCTGGCGTGCCCTGAAATGATGACACTACATGCGTAATGACACTCTGCATTGAGTGAGCTCACAATTCCTGCTTTCTGAAGATTGACTTATTCTGCATTTTCTCTGCATTCATGTACAAAATTTCAACATGAGCTTTATTCACAAGATATTTTAAAACTTGTGTTGGTTTCGAATTAATCAAACGCTATTAAACACCACCTGGTACCCTATATTTGGCTCAATTCTGAAAAAAATCTGAAAACCTTTTTAAACATAGTCTCTGAATTAAAAAAAAATCTACAATCCAGTTTGGGAGAAAAAAAAAGTCCTACAGAAATGAAGCAGAGAGCAATAGGATTGCTGAATTTCTGTGCATTTAATTGATATTACTAATAGTTTAAATTTATCAAATAGCTTTTATATACTGCACTTTGTACAAAGCACGTTACATATATTTCTCCTTTGATCTCATACAAACCCCCTAAGATAGATTTTATTATTTGTCCCATTTTATAGATAAACAATGAGACTTATGGAAACAAATATGCCTAATGCCATTTAGCTAATAATCACAAAGAAAAGTCCAGAACCTAGCCATTTTTGCCCTTTTTGACATCTCTACCCACACTGTCAACTACTGGGGGATGGAGACTGGCAGGAGAAAAGCAGAAGGTTCTGGAGTCACAGGTAAGCAAAACCTAAAGATATTTCACAGTCAGAATTCAAGGCTGAAACTAATTCTTCAGCTATAAGGGTGAGGCCAGGGCCAGGGAAATGTAAGTTGAAGCACAGTTCTGAGCATTTTTGGATTTTTTTTAAATTAATTTTTAGACAGGCAATACTAAGTCTGTGAGAGAGGTCAGTTGACCCCTAAATGCATGGACACAAGGAAGACAGAGGCCAGGAGCAGGCAGGGGCTCACACACCAAGCCTGTTTTCTTGGGATCCCGGGACTGTGGTAGAAAATGGGCTGGTGCTGTGATGATTTGACCCTATTAGGTTCTCCACAAGAACCTAATAAGCTAAGCATTCACTTAAAGAATAAAATAGAGGATGGTCCTAATCCTGAATGATAGCTATTTAAGGTGAGACTATCTGTCTCTCAGCTCAACAGTAGGTATAAAATGTATTCTATATTTAAAAATGAAATAAGTGTTTTTCATGAAGGATATGAGCTCCTTAATATAACGAAGGTCAGGACAGAAGACGGGCTTTTCAGGCTCCTAAAGCAAAACATCTTCACAGACTGCTCTAGAGAAAATTGTCCTGGGGAATCTTAAGTCTGAGAGCCTGTTTCCACTTTCTATCTTATCCCGGAGCTGAGCACATCAATGCTGTGTCTTATATTGCATTAGAAGTCTTCCAACAGCCAAAGGATTAAACACGTTTAATGTCACAATCTCCCCTCTTATCTCTGAACATTTCTTTAGAAAACTATAACTGTCTTTGCAAAGTAATATTTCCATCATTCTCAGGCTTTCATTTATTATATAATGCAAAATTAGTAAGATTATTTGAACTAACGCACTTAATCCACTAATACAAGTGATGCTTCTTTGAACATGTTCAGGGTTTAAGATATATGTTCATGGCAAAGAATTGTTCCTTACATCCTGTGCTTGCTTGTAGACTGTGCTTCAGAGACACTGTGGCAGGTGGGGTCCACGGGTTACGCCTACCTGAATGTTAACAATATCTGGTGAGAGTTCCAAACTCAAAGGTGCTTACCTGTGGGTGTCACTGACAGCGGGAGCCCTTTCATTAGACACAGCTAGATTTGCCACCACATTCTGGAAAGTACTAGAGAGAGTTTGAGCCTAGAAGTCAAGGGGCATTAATGTCACTCCCAGTCTACTGACTCAACATTTAACTGGGGACAAATGACTTAACTGTACTCAGATTCCTCAACCTTAAAGTCAAAGGAAAATAGTATGTTTTAGTGCCTTTAGTGCATTCCATCTGATAGGTTAGTCTTTTTCTGACCAAAAGAAGTGAAGTGATGGTACTCACGCGTGTAATCCCCGCACTTTGGGAGACCAAGGTGGGCAGATCACAAGATCAGGAGATCGAGACCAGCTTGGCCAATATGGTGAAACCCCATCTCTACTAAAAATACAAACAAATTAGCTGCATATGGTGGTGCTTGCCTGTAGTCCCAGTTACTTGGGAGGCTGAGGCAGGAGAATTGCTTGAACCCGGGAGCAGAGGTTGTAATGAGCCGAGATTGTGCCACTGTACTTTAGCCTGGGAGATGGAGTGAAACTCTGTCTCAAAAAAAAAAAAAAACAACAACACAGAAGTGAAGTGACTTGTTCAAGGTGAAGAGTTTCATAATACCCAGGTGGGCGGGGTTGGGGGGAGCCTCTCATATTCCTGTCTTGTAGCACAGTGCTCTGCTTACTGTACTGTCACCATGGCTATGCTGCCAGCCCCAGCTGGAAGAAAAGTTTTGAAACCATTTAAGCTTGCTTTTGCTGAGTACTCAACTCAGCCTTTTATGAAGTTATAGACCAGTGTTTCTTTTTAAGGCAAACGTTATAAATACATAAATAAGCTGCTTCAGGCTTGCAAGTAAGCTTTGTAAACTTGAATTTCATCCTTGTTTAGAAGCTGACTCAGGCTGGAGTATGTTCAAACTCCTGTTTTAGCTCAAAAGAAAAATGGCTCCCAAACATTAGCCTCTCAACACTAGTGCTTCAAATCAGCCAGTAGGTACTGAGATTTCAATGGGCTATTCATGTCTGAAGCAGAGAACAGTACCCCAAATGTACCGACATGCATGTTAACTTCTCAAAGACCATTTGTCCATTTGTTTGTCAGTCTCTTTGTAAATCCAAATTGTCTGAGATTTAAGCATCTAGCCATCTTTATATTTCCACCAAATAGAAGTATCAATCTAACTTTAAAACCAAAAACACTTTCCTTTACTGATATAGAATCTATCAGGCATTATTTTTTTATGTCCTGTTTGTCAACACTGACAATTTGTTAGGAAAGTTGACTCCTCCCCTTGGTAATCTTTGCAAGTGTGTCAGGCAACTCTTTGGCCCCTTTTGTGTCTATGCTGCTGCCTGTCTCCTTACCTTGATGTTGTATATAATCCAATCAGCAGCACTCTTAACATGCTTAGTCTATCAGTACTTGAATCAATGTTTAGTCATCTCTTGAATCAATAGTGGGCTCAAAGGCACTTAGCCATTTATCCTGATCCTTTGGTTGCATGTGTTAAGTGTTCTATTTTTTCTCTGCAGTAGATATGATTACAGCTAGTGCTTGACTTACGACCACGATTGGTTCTGACAAACCAGTCGTAACATGATTTGGTCGTAAGTTGAGTAGGCTATATGTACAGTACTGTGAAATGATGTTATAAAAATCTTTAAGTCATATTTTATCATAATTTTCTTTCATTATTGTTATATATCATAATTTTCTTTGTTCATTTTATGCCATTTGTATCATCTCTACCCATTTTGTTTCTTATTTTCACATTCGTCAGGCTTAAGTAAAACACTGCATTACCAGTACAACTGGTTTAATATTTGCAAAACATACAAAATTACAAAATACAGGTGCATACAAAAATACAAAATACAGGTGTAAAAAAATACCATAGGAAACATTTTCCCAATTGCAAAACATATCAAAATATATAAACATGTACGAAACATTTTATTGGCTGCTGGTGCTTGGCTGCGGATCGTTGATGTCGTCATCTGAGGCAGCAGTTGGGGTTCCCGGAGTTGGTTTTTTCATAAACATGGTGAGCTTTGTCTGAATTGTATGTTTCTTTATTTCTTCATAAATTTCACGATAGGGACGAAGCACATCGTGTGCCATCCGTTCAATCCTTGCAAATCGTTCGATGTTTGGGTCCATTGCTTCGAAAGGTATAAGAAGTTTAAACTTCTCCAGCACGCTCCTTCAGAGTCTGAAATAGACGTCTCGCCTTCATCTGCACAGTAAAAAGACTTAATCGTGTCCATTTTTGAATTTGATCTTCCATCCAAATATATAGCAATTTCTCCATTTCATGGATGGGCCCACTTCGTTGCTTTGTTATAACTGTTGATCGCATGGGTGCAGAACTTTTCACAGCTTCACGAATTCTTTCTATCTTTCAAAATCGTCGACACAGTCGAGTGTGATAACTTTGTATCACGTGCGATCACATTCACTTTCTTTCCTCCTTCGTACTGCTTAATTAACTTCATTTTCGTGTCGAGATCGATTGCCTTTCTTTCCTTCTTGGCAGGCTGAGGCGTAGACAAAGACAATTTCCTCTTGGTAGACATCTTGGGAGGGGTTTAATGAAAAATATCCAAGACACAAAACACAAATTGCTGTACCAAGTCTGGGATAACAGTTGAAATGGTGCATGTGGAGATGGTAGTGCTGCCGGAAGCTGGTCAGCACTGTCGTACGCCCAGCTGGGCAACGTTTGCGCTGCCAGATGCGGAGCAGTCGTGGCTAGCGATTGTGGTCGTAAAGTCAAATGGTCGTAAGTTGCATAGGTTGTAAGTCGATCAATACCTGTAGTTGCATTCACACCCCACCTTCTCCTCCATAACAGAATCCTAATTCTCTCCAGGTATTCACCCCTAGGTCACATAGCCAAAAATCTCCCTAGGAGCTATCACCTTGCCTCATCCTTGCCATTCCTGTTCAAATAATAGATCTGATTGAGAAAATTTAAAGTCTTCAATTTCTATGACTGATTTAGAAATAGATATGGACACAAAGCCCAAAAGAAGTATGAACTTAGCAAAACAACTACATTACAGGCCAATAGGTAGCACAAAAATCAAGAATTAAACACCTAATTAACTACTAACAATATGTAGGATACTCAATCTTAGCATAATATCTCTCTGGAGAGGCTTTTGTCTCTGACTTGAAAGATCCTAATAATGGGTTCTCTACACACTGTTCTTAGCCTGTCAGTGAGTGAGCTTTTATGGGTATGTTAGTCCTTTTTCACACTGCTATAAAGAACTACCTGAGACTGGTGAATTTATTTTTTAAAAGAGGTTGAATTGACTCACAGTTCTGCAGGCTTAACAGGAAGCATGGCTGGGAGGCCTTAGGAAACTTACAATGATGGCAGAAGACAAAGGGGAAGCAGGCACCTTCTTCACATTGTGGCAGGAGAGAGAGAGAATGAGAGAGTGAAGGGGGAAGTGCCACACACTTTTAAACCATCAGCTCTTACGAGAACGAGAACAGCAAGGAGAAAAATCTGCCCCCGTGATCCAATCACCTCCCACCAGACCCTTTCTGCAATTCAACATGAGATTTTGGTGGGACAGAAATCCAAACCATGCAGATAGAGAATTCAAAAGATTTTTATCCTTGAATAAGTTCATTTGCCCTAAATAGGCTTATATCTCGTCTGTGTAGTGAAGAGGGAGAAAAGCTGAATTATGCATCATATATGGTACAAGATAAGCAGAAGAAACTGCTCTAGAAATTCTGGTATCAACTTGAATGATGAGATCAGAATATTTCAAGATTGCTGTACTTTGAAATTCCTGGAATGTTTTGAGAATACTGGTTCCATTAAAATGAGAAAATTGTAAAAGTACTAAAAAATAAGAGAGAGACCATAGGAATAAGCCACTCCAAATAGAAATAGTTAGATTAATGGCAAAATTATAAAAGTAGAGCAACAACATTTTTGTTTACTTTGTTTTGTTGCATGTTTGGGTGAATGATATTTCAATGTTAAATATTTACAAAACATAAAATAAAATGTCATTTAGTAACAGGAATGTCTGTTCCTACCTAACCAAACCCATACTGCGTGTCCTTTATTCCTTTAATCTTCCACCCCTTCAGGTAGTTAGGCTTTGCTGTAGAACTTTTAAACTGCAGGGAAGGGATGTGACAATACAAGGCAGAGTGTTCTTTCTGCTTGTTTCTGGCTTTTGAATTTAAAAAACACTTAGGATCTCAGGAAATGGAAAGGACTCATAGCATGAATAAAGTATTTTGGAAAACACATCATGAGTCAGAGCAAATAGTCCTCATCCCTTATGTTCCACCCCACCCTGGGCCTCAGACTAACAACAAACACAATTTTCAGGTTGGAAGAAGAAAGGAACATCAGAGATAAGCCGTGAGAGAAAGTTTCGTGGGTGAAAAACATGACTCTAAAATCCTTTGACGCTCCTCCCCTTGACAAGAAGGGGTCTGCGTTCCCTCAACCTAAATCTGTATGTACATTTTACTTCCTCAACCAATGGCAGACGTAATTTTGTGTGGCTTCTGAGGCTGTTTCATAAAAAATGATGCAGCTTCCACCTTATTTTCTAGAACACCAGCTCTTAGTGCCAGTAAGGAACTGCCAGGTAAGAATTCCGACTACACTGAGGCCACCATGCTCTGAAGAAGTCAAGCTGATGGAAAGACCACAGCAGGAGCACTGGTCAGCAGTCCTCCTCGTGAGCTCATCGCAACCCAGGCTCCAGACATATGAATGGACAAGTCTTCAGATGATTCCCACACAAGGCTATTGAGTCACTTCCAGCCATTGAGTGTCCCCAGCCAAGACACAAGTCACCATGGAGCAGAGCCAGCATGCCTACTGTGCCTGTCCAAATTCTTGACCCACTAAATTCTGTGAAATTAATAAATGGTTGTTTAAGTTACTAAAGTTTAAGTTAGTTTGTTATGCAGTAATAGAAATTGTTCCCGTCTGTGAGCAAGTCCTCATGGACAATAAGCTCAGATCTGTCTGTGCAATCTGGGAGAAAAAGATTCCGTGTTAGAAAAAGATTCCTTGTTAGAGGCCCAGAAAGATAAAAGTCTCTAGGAGAAAACACGATATAGGCATAGCTCATTTTATTGGGCTTTATTTGCTGCATCTCACAAATATTATGCTTTTTACAAACTGAAGGTTTGTGGCAACCCTCGGTCTATTTAGCAAGTCTTCCAGCACTATTTTTCCAACAATATGTGCTCCCTTTGTGTCTCTGTCTCACATTTAGGTAATTCTCACAATATTTTAAACTTGCTGATTATGGTTATATCTGTTATGGTGATCTGTGATCAGTGACCTTTGATAGTAGAATAGCAATTATTTGGGGGAACCACCAACAGCACCTATATAAGATGGCCAACTTAATCAATAAATGTTGTGTGTGTTCTGACTGCTCCACCAATTAGCTGTTTCTAGTCTCCCTCCTTTTCTGAGATTTTTCCCAGAGATACAAAAATATTGAAATTAAGCTAATGAATAACCCTGCAATGCCTTTTAATTGTTCAAGTGAAAGAAAGAGTCACACGTCACTCACTTTAAATGAAAAACTAGAAATGATTCAGCTTAGTGAGGAAGGTATGCCAAAAGCTAAGACAAATGGAAAGCTAGCCTTCGTGTGTGAAACACCTGAGTTGTGAGCACAAAGGAAAAGTTCTCGAAGGTAATTAAAAATGCTGCTGCAGTGAACATATAAATGGTAAGATAGCGAAATAGCCTTCTTGCTGATATAAAGAATGTTTTGGTGATCTGAATAGAAAAGATCAAAGCAACCACAACATGTCCTTGAGCCAAAGCCTAATCCAGAGCAAAGCTCTAACTCTCTTCAATTCTGTGATGGCTGAGGGAGGTGAGGAAGCTGCAGAAGAAATGTTTAAAGCTGGCAGAGGTTGGCTCATGAGGTTTAAAAACGAAGCTCTATCCATAATAGAAAAGTGCAAGGGAAGCAGGAAGTGCTGATGTAGAAACTGCAACAAATTATCCAGAAAATCTGGCCAAGATAACTGATGAAGGTGGATACACTAAACAACAGATTTTCAGTGTAGAAAAACAAAAATGCCTTCTTTTTTTTTAATTATACTTTAAGTCTGAGATAAATGTGCAGAATCTGCAGGTTTGTTACATAGTATACACGTGCCATTGTGGTTTGCTGCACCCATCAACCCATCATCTAAGTTTTAAGCCCTGCATGCTTTAGGTATTTGTCCTAATGCTATCCCTCTCCTTGCCTCCCACCCACCGACAGGCCCTGGTTTGTGATCCTCCCTGTGTCCATGTGTTCTCATTGTTCAACTCCCACTTATGAGTGAGAACATGTGGTGTTTAGTTTTCTGTTCCTGTGTCAGTTTGCTGATGGTTTCCAGCTTCATCTGTGTCCCTGCAAAAGACATGAACTCATCCTTTTTTATGGCTGCATAATATTCCATGGTGTATATGTGCCACATTTTTTTATCCAGTATATCATTAATGGGCATTTGGGTTCATTCCAAGTCTTTGCTATTGTAAATAGTGCTGCAAGAAACATACATGGGCCTGTGTCTTTATAGTAAAATGATTTATAATCATTTTGGCATATACCCAGTAATGGGATTGCTGGGTCAAATGGTATTTCTGGTTCTAGATTTTTGAGGGATTGCCACACTGTCTTCCACAATGGTTGAACTAATTTACACTCCAACAGTGTAAAAGTGTTCCTATTTCTCCACATCTTCTTCAGCATCTGTTGTTTTCTTACTTTTTAATGATCGCCATTCTAACTGGCGTGAGATGGTATCTCATTGTGGTTTTGATTTGCATTTCTCTAATGACCAGTGATGATCAGCACTTTTTCATATGTTTCTTGGCCACATAAATGTCTTCTTTTGAGAAGTGTCTGTTTGTATTCTTCACCCACTTTTTGATGGTTTTTTTTTCTTGTAAATTTGTTTAAGTTTTTCATAGATTCTGGATGTTAGACCTTTGTTAGGTGGATAGATTGCAAAATTTTTCTCCTATTCTGTAGGTTGCCTGTTCACTCTGATGATAGGTTTTTTTTGTTTGTTTGTTTTGGGGTTTTTTTGCTATGCAGAAGCTCTTTAGTTAAATTAAATCCCATTTGTCAATTTTGGCTTTTGTTGCCGTTGTTTCTGGTGGTTTATTCATGGAGGCTTTGCCCATGCCCATGTCCTGAATGTTATTGCCTAGGTTTTCTTTTAGGGTTTTCATGGTTTTGGGTCTAACATTTAAATCTTTAATCCAGCTTGAGTTGATTTTTGTAAGATGTAAGGAAGGGGTCCAGTTTTAGTGACATTCCAACATTGCAAGTGGTGGGTTCCCATGGATTTTGGGCTGCTCTGCCTTTCTGACTCTGTGCTGTGGCTGCTTTTACAAGCTGACATTGAGTGCCTGCAGCTTTTCTAGGCCCGTGGTGCAAGCTGTTGGTGGATCACCATTCTGGGGTCTGGAGGACGGTGCCTTCTGTTGGAAGATGTCATCTAGAACTATCATAGATAGAGAAGAGTAATCAATACCTGGCTTCAAATCTTCAAAGGACAGGCTATCTTGTTAGGAGCTAATATAGCGGGTTACTTTAAGTCAAAGCCAATGATCATTGACCATTCTGAAAATCCTAGCATCATTAAGAATTATGCTAAATCTACTCTGCCTGTTTTTTAGATACAGAGCAACAAAGCCTGAATGACAGCAATCTTTTTACAGCTTTTACAGCATGGTTTACTAAATATTTTAGCTCACTTTTAGGCTAACTTCTCAGAAAAAAAAAAAAAAAGATTCTTTTAAAATATTAGCGCTCATTGACAATTTACCTGGTCACCCAGGAGCTCTGATAGAGATGTACAAGGAGATTCATGTTGTTTTCATGCCTGATAACATAACGTTTATTTTGCAGCCCAGGGATCAGGAAGACATTTCAACTTTAAGTCCCATTATTTAAAAAATACATTTTGTGAAGTTATAGCTGAGATATACAGTGATTCTTCTGATGGATCTGAGAAAAGTCAGTTGAAAACCTCCTGGAAAGAATTCTGCATTCTAGATGTTATTAAAGACATTTGGGATTCAGGGGAGGAGTTCAAAACATTGATATTAACAGGGGCTTGGAAAAAGTTGATTCCAACCCTTATCGATGACTTTGAGGGGTTCCAGACTTCAGTGGAGGGAGTCACTCCCAATGTGTTGGAAATAGCAAGGGAACTAAAATTAGAATTGGAACATGAAGGTGTGACTGAATTGCTGCAATCTTATGGTAAAACCTGAACAGATGAGAAGTTGGTTCTTATAATGAGCAAAGAAAATGGTTTCTTGAGATGGAATTTATGTCTGATGAAGATGCTGTGAACCCTGTTGAAATGACAACAATGGATTTTGAATATTACATAAACTTTGTTGATAAAGCACCAGTAGAGTTTGAAACAATGGACATTAATTTTGAAAGAAGTTCTAATGTACATAAAATGCTATCAAATGTTATCACATGCTACAGGGAAATATTTCATAAAATGAAGAGTTGATCAATGCAACAAACTTGATTGTCTTATTTTAAGAAATTGCCACGGCCACTCCAACCTTCAGCAACAACCACCCTGAACTGATCAGGGTGCCGGCTGTATGACCACCAGACCCCTCCTCCAACAGTGGAGATCACAATTCAACATGAGATTTTGGCAGAGACAAAAATTCAAACCATATCATTCTGCCCTTGCCACTCCCATATTTCATGTCCTTCTCTCATTTCAAAATACAATCATGTCTTCCCAACAGTCCCCCCAAAGTCTTAACTCATTCCAACATTAACTCAGAGTCCACAGTCCAAAGTCTCATCAGAGACAAGCCTCTTCCACCTATGAGCCTGTAAAATCAAAACCATTTAGTTACTTCCAAGATATAATCAGGTTACTGGCATTGGCTAAATATTCCCATTCTAAAAGAGAGAAGTGGGCTAAAACAAATGGGGTACAGGCCCCATGCAAGTTCAAAGCCCAGCAGGGCAGTTTTTAAACCTTAAAGCTCCAGAATAATCTCCTTTGACTCCATGTCTTACATCTAGGCAACAATGCAAGTGGTGGGTTCCCATGGATTTTGGGCTGCTCTGCCTTTCCGACTCTGTGCTGTGGCTGCTTTTACAAGCTGGCATTGAGTGCCTGCAGCTTTTCTAGGCCCATGGTGCAAGCTGTTGGTGGATCACCATTCTGGAGTCTGGAGGACGGTGGCCCTCTTCTCACAGTTCCACTAGGCAGTGCCCCAATGAGGACCCAGTTTGGGGACTCCAACCCCACATTTCCCCTCCGCACTGCCCTAGAAGAGGTTATCCATGATGGCTCTGCTTCTGCAGCACACTTCTGCCTGGACATCCAGGCATTTTCATATATCTTCTAGAAGCTAGGCAGAGGCTCCCAAGCCTCAACTCTTGCCCTCTGCACACCCATAGGCTTAAGATCATGGAAAGTCACCAAGACCTGTGGCTTGGAGCCTCTGGAGCTGCAGCCTGAGACATATTTGGGTCCCTTATAGTCACAGCAGGAGCTGGAGCAGCTGGGACACAGGCAGCAGTGTCCTGAGGTTGTACAGGCAGCAGAGCCGTGCTGGACCAGGAAACTATTCTTCCCTCTTAGGCCTCCAGCCATTTGATGGAAGGGGATGATGGCAAAGATCTCTAAATGCCTTTGAGGCATTTTCCCCATCCTTGGCTGTCAACATTCAGCTCCTCTTTACTTATGCCAAATTCTTCAGTCAGCTTGAATTCCTCCTCAGAAAATGAATTTTTCTTTTCTACCACACAGCCAGGATGCCAATTTTCCAAATTTTTATACTGTGCTTCCCTTTTAAATGTTAAGTCTTAGTTTCAGATTATCTGTTCGCTCATACATAACATAAGTGACCTTAGATTCAATTCCCAAAAAGTTCCTCAATTCCATCTGAGACGTCCTCAGATGGGACTTCATTGTCCATATCACTATCAGCATTTTGGTCACAACAATTGAACAAGTCTCTAGGAAGCTCCAAACTTTTCCTCATCTTCCTGTCTTCTATTGAGCAAAACTGTTCCAACCCCTGCCCATTACCCAGTTCCAAAGTGGCTTCCATATTTTCAGGTATCTTTATAGCAATGCCTCACCTCCTATATCAACTTTTCGTATTAGTCTGTTTTCACATTGCTGTAAAGAACCACCTGAGACTGGGTAATTTATAAAGAAAAGAAATTTAATTGAGTCTCAGTTCTGTAGGCTGTACAGCAAGCATGGCTGGGGAGCCCTCAGCAAACTTCCAGTCATGGTGAATAGAGAAGGGGAAGCAGGTACATCTTCACTTGCCAGAGCAGGAGAGAGAGAACAGGAGGTGCTACAAACTTTTAAACAAGATCTTGTGAGAACTCATTCACTATCGCAAGAACAGAAAGGGGGAAATCCACCCTGAAGATTAAATTACTTCCCAACAGGCCCCTCCTCCAATATTAGGGATAACAATTCAACATGAGATTTATCAACTGAGAAACCAAACACCTCACATGACCCACTTTATTGTGATATTCACATTATTGTGGTGGTCTGGAATGGAACCTGCAATATCTCTGATTCCTGTAGTATGTTCAAGCACCAAGAGTCAGCGATCAGCTCACAAAGTTGTCCTGTTCTCTGTGGCCCTGGTTCCCCAGGGTGACCCCTATATGCCCTGAACAACATGAAGGTAATAGAGAGAACTGGGGTTTTCAGAGCCTGTGGATGTGCACCACAAGGGGTCTCAGATTCTTTTGCACCAGCTCAGCTATGCAAATCCTATCCATAACTGTGAAGTGAAGAGATAGCCCTGCAAATGATGGATTCATTTTCTGTCACCCTGTGAAATGAGAGTATAAGACATAACTATGATTGAATTGTAGTAAAATGAAGAAAACAACCTTTCTTTTACAACCAAGTATGTGCACTGTGATTCATTCTCATCCTTATGCCAGGTATTACTGTATTTTTTTAACAAAAGTCTAATTCAGGTTAATCTTCCAGTGTTACCAATTATCTGATCACCAGTATTGTTAGTTCCTTAATAAAGTATCTTTAATCCTCCACTGTTGTCAACTTAACAAAAACTGAACTCCTTGTCATAGACTTTTATCACCACCTAGCCCTACCTACATATGCAGCCCATCTCATAGCACTCTCTAGTAAAACTCCCCATACCATTAAACTTCTTCCCACTCCCACACGTGCAGTATTCTTTCTGACTTTCAGGACACTTAGGACTATGCTATTTCCCTTCCTAGAATGTCCTTCTTCCTTTCCCACAATGCATTGTGTGCAACTAGAGCTTCTAACAAACTGCTACTCATCCATCAAGAACCAGCACCAAAATTATCTCACTTGAGAGTTTTACTACTATGCCCAGGCAAAGCAGAGTTAGCTTAGCTATTCCTTTGTTAGTGCCTCCATAGCATATTTGTTATAGTTCAGTTCTAACTCTTCTCATAAAGCATTGTAGTTATTTATTTATATGTCTCTCCCTCTTAAAATTCTGGGCTCCATAAGGGCAATGCATTCATTAAGGTGGTTACGATGATTGTTAAAATACTGTCTCCCAATGAATCATGCTTCTCTGTAGTCGTCTCCCATATTGACCTAAAGTTTGGCTATATGATTTGGTTTAGGGTAAATTACTGCTAATGGAACACTGGCAAAGGTAATGCATGCATAGGTTTTTAAAGTGCTTATGAATAGAAGCTTGCCTTTCATCTTGAAAAAGTCTTGGCTAGCATGCTGGAGACACACAGCTCTGTAAATTCTTCATCCCAGACCAGCCAGCTTCCATATGACTTGCCAACTGACCATAAACCCATGAGTGAGGCTAGCCAGTGCCTGGGGGAGAAAAGATGATCCATTCCAGTGGAGCTCTGTCTAAATTGCTAAGACAGAGATTAGTTTTAATCTTATGCCACTATGTTTAAAGTTATTTATTATAGAGCTAGGCTGATACAGTTGACTGATTACTTTAACAAGCAGCTAGAGCATCTTAGTGGCTTAACACAAAGACATTTATGTCTTGTTAAGTCACAGTCTAATGTAAGTTGATGGTGGTGGGAAGAATCATTCAGGAACTCAGGCTTATTTCTTCTTGAGATTCTAGAGTCTTATTCATTTACGCAGCAGATGGGAAACAGAGAATCATACACAGAATGTATTTGTAGGGCTATTCTGAAAGAGGCATGTAACATATACACCTTCATTCTGCTAGCCAGAACATGATAAAGGAGATTGAAAAATGCCATCCCACTGTGTGGCCTGAAAAAAGAGAACATATTGGCAAGGAATAATAGTCACTGCCACGGAAGAAATGTTTTATTCCACTATGTATGTTCCCCAGTGCCTAGCAAAATACTTTCTGGTTTATAATAAACGTTTAGTAGATGCTTATGGAATGAGCAGGTACAATAGTGATGTTGTGGTGCCTATTTAAGATTAGGTCTAAGAATTAAGCATGAAGGACATTTATCTCATCCAGGCTCATCTCTTAAAATGTTTGAAGCACGAACTTTATGGTAGAGCACTCACCAATTTAAAAACCAAGACAACAAATGGGTGTTGATGTTTTGCTGTGTCTGAATTCCTAATACTGAGATGGTGCATAATCGTTTCTTCTTATCCTGGAATTTGTAAGAGTTTAAAATTCAAATTTAAAAGAACAAATTGAAACTATATTTAATGTTGTCTTCAATTCCTCAAATCTTTGTTTATGTATTTGTATACATATATATACATTATATTTTAAATACATATAACATTAATGTACTATCCAACCAAGTTGCTACTAATTTCAGCACTATTATATGAAATATAAGTAACGTAGTTAGAAAATCTATACAGTATTATCATACGATGTAATTTACACTGTAATGTATGATTTATAAGTATATTGTTAAAAAGCCAAAAAGTTCTTACTCTGTTATTAATCATTTAAATTTCAGAGCACTTTCATTCTTCTATCAGCTATAAAATTCCAGAATTCTTCAATTCTCTATCACAACATATACGTTAGAAGTAGCCTTCATTTTTCTCTATTCACTCATCAGTGAAATAAATATACACCAAGTTTCCTTAATTAAACTTCCAAGAATAGTCCCTTCTTTATTTTATTTTACCTGAGAAATGGGAACCTGTGTAACAGACTATATAAGATATAGCCTCTGAACACCAGCCATCTAGGCAGAGAAGAGGCAATGGGCTCCAGTCAGCATTTAACCCACTCAGCCACAGGGTTGGACATGAGGGAACAACCAGAAGCCTCCTCTTGTGTACTAATATTATCTTCATTGTTTGCCAATTAGAATTTGTTGATATGTTTTAAGGTAAACAGTGTATAATCTCTCCAAGCATTCTAGTGTGTAACGCACAAAAGGATTGAGTTAATTATTATCACCTTGACGTGAAAGAGTATTTTAGATTATTGAGCCTACTAGCAGAAGCTTTAGAGAAAGGGATAGCTTAAAAGAATGTTTTGGCCGGAAAGAGAGAAGAGGTGAGATGTATCACAGGTGTGTATATTGCAAGTCATGCCATGAAGGGTCACCAGAAAGCCAAAGGAAGACCCTGGACACCCAAAGGGGTGGTACCAGGACCCCTATGATCCTCGCTGTGCCATCCTCCAGAGAAAATGAAACACTAAGAACCACAGGAGCAAGTACAAAGACCCTAGACACCACAAGCTAATTGGGCAAGTGGAAGGCAGAATACGGAGACAAGGCTGTTGGTTGAGAGAACAAGGCACATGTGGAATAGAGACAAGAAGTAAAGCAAAGAGTGGAGCACAGTATGAGTGGGGTTGGTTAGACATTCATTGGCATACTTATTCTTTGATTCAGATTGCAGACTATTTTTTTAGAGTCAGGGTTTTGCACCGTCACCCAGGCTGAGGTTCGGTGGCTGCAACCTCAGACTCCTGGGCTCAAGCGCTCCTCTTGCATCAGCCTCCCAAATAGTCGAGACTACAAGTGCGTACCACAACATCCCCCTAATTTTTTAATTTTTTTAGAGACAAGGGCTTGCTGTGTTGCCCAGGCTGATCTCCAACTCCTGGCTTCAAGTTATTCTCCTGTCTCAGCTTCCCAAAGTTCTGGGATTACAGGCATGAACCACAGCATGCAACAAATCCTAGAATTTTATTTCCCCCAACATTGCCCTTAAACGGTTTCAGGGTATACTTTCTGAGCTTAAATTTAGACAATACCTATGACATTAATTTGTCAGTTCAGTGAAAAGAAAGTAACCCAGTTAAATGAAGGAAAATAATTTTTTACATCATGTAGCTGTGGTTTGTACAAAGTTTTTACTTTTGACTGGCTATTTTGATGTTGTTAGAAATAGTGAGGATCCCCTTCTAGAAACATTGGATATTAGGAACTGTTTTGATGACAGTGGTATCACTCTGAAGTTAGAGATATAGCCCATCCCTGGTTTCCTCACTACTCAATTCACTTGCAAAAGTACTCTGCAGAATAGATTAACTGCTGTTAAACATTGTTCTGTAATTCTCTGGTTACTCTAACAGGGTCGGGGTAGAAAAATGCAAACCAGCTTGAGGCAGCACTGCCCAATTTGATCAAAACTAAATGCAACCATCGTGGGTTCGAGTTTGGTGGTCCAAAACATTGGAATGTTTCAAAGACATCTAAATGCAATGCCAGTGTTGTTTTATTTGGTTTGGGGTTTGCTATCCCTTTATGTTAAACAGGAGTTCAGAAAAATTGCACAAAAGACTCACTGTCTGTTTTCATGCTAACATACTAAATAGCCAATGTTACTGATAAATGAGAACATCAACTATGGATAAAGTCTTTACTTACCTATCCCCTGAACTAAGAGGAAGCTGAGGATGAAGCACACTTGATCTTTATTTAGCATCCTACTTAACAATAGAAATTCTTTCTTAGGAAGTAGATTCTGAGCTTCAGAACGGGAGCCTAGATTCTGAGGTTCATATTCACCTGTATTCTCCTGCAGTGTCCCATGTAGTACCTGTGTCAAGGTAACTTTCTTTGAGGCGAGATCAGAAGTTGCATTTTACATTATTCAGATCTCCCTAAAGAAGATACAGGAATTATATGCTCTCTTTTAACCCTGGAGAGAGATATGACACTACAATACAGGAGGAGAAGAAATTTAGTTCAGAATCCAGATCTGCAAATTATACATTTGTGATTCACCAAAACATGTTCTTCTAATAAACTATTTTTAAATCTTTTGTTTGTTTAGCCTATATAGCAAAATACAGTCTTGTCAGTCAAGACAGACTTCAAACTGCTTCAGCCGGTTAGAAACGTTTCATTAATAACATGTGTTTACCATTGAGAGAAGTAGGCTTCGTGTGCTAAGATTCTGTTTGTCAGTCATTCATTGGAACCCCACTGTTAATAGCATACAATGGTTTGTGGTTATGCCACAATTTAACCCAGGTTTAAAAATACAAACTAGAGCCCTGGTGGTCTAGAAAGAACAGGGAGTAAGTGAAGGATTGGCTCAACCTGCTTTGTGGGCTAGTGGCTTGGAATGCTTTACAAACTAATCAAATTTATTGACTATGATCCTGAAAAAAAAAAAAATCACATGCTGGGGCGTGCATCCTGGTTTGACTGCAGCTTGGTGAGGTTCTGAATGTCTGAAGGGGGAAACAAGGCAACTATTTGGCATTCCTTTCCCCAAAGACAAATTAGAAACAGATATCACAGAATATGAGATCTTTTTCAGCAGCCTAATAAGGAAAAGAGATTTTCCTCTATAGTTGTAATTCTATTGTATGTTAAGTATAGGTAAACAGAATTAGTATTGCACTGGGCAGAATAGGTAATGAAAACCCTATTAATTCAGTAATTTGGGCATCAAGGGTTCTAAATGCAGCAGATTAAATTTTAAAAAAGGTTTTGCATGTAATATGAGTTTACCTTAATAGGACTGCCTGAAGAGAAGTTGGGATTATACATGCCAGCTATATTTTACATATAGCATATATACAACCTGAGGAGAAAAATTTACATTTTACACAGTTCTGTGTGTAATATTCACTTAAAATACATTAAAAAATAGTATCTACAATAATCAGTAGAAGGTGCCTTTGTGTTAAATAAACACCTCAGTTGTACAGAAGCAAAATGAAGCACAAATAGTTGCTATATGATTTGTTTATGAAATCTCATAGTCATGGAAATAACACCAGGATCCTAAACATTTGTGAAATTGTATATCACATGTGCCTAAAACGAATTTTCCGGTTGCTTACAATTTATACTTTAACAATATCTATATTTCAAAATAAAACAGATCACATTTAGAGAAAATTTGACCCATAAAATATTATGTTAGGTACTCATTAAGTTATCTCTTTACACATTCCTTGGGGGAGATTTGGTGATTTAAAGCATTTTAATGATTTATGTTTGTTTTCCTTTCTTTACATCACTTTTTATTTAAGAACATATCTAGAAAAAACACTTTACTATTAAAAGAGCCATTTTCAAAGTTCCGAGTACTTAGAAAAGGAAGGATTATAAGAGACAACATCTGTGAAACTTACATATTACATTTTCAAAAGCTAACGTTGGCATTCGCTTAGTCCACATGTATACACTGTCCATATACTCTATGTGCAGCAATATGGCAGGAAGAACAAAGGCTATAAAGATGAACAAAAACAGACCTACTTTTACAGAGCTAGTACACAAACAATTAATGGTTCTTAAATTCTTTCATTTCTGACAGAGTAATATTTCAATCTCTCATTTTTACATGATTCTTAATTCAAAGTTTCTTAATGCAAAATCATGATTTTGCATGATTCTTAGAAATATTCTTAGAAATATTTCCTATGATACTTTTGTTTTATTAGGACTTTATATATAACCAAGTTTTTCTGTTATTAACTATGATAAAAATATAAAAAGGGCACAAATGTATTTTGGGTAATTGGACCTTTCTCCAGGAAACAGGAGAGACAACACAGCTAGATGAGGAACCTGGAGACTGCTGGAGGTGCTAAGCAGCAAAAGGACCCTTGACATCCAGGTTAAAGGAAAAGCTTCCAGAAACTGTGTCCTCTGCTTAAACTCTGACCAGACCACAAATACAGTCTGCTTTAATCTTAACTTCTAGCTGGTCTACCATAAAACAGCATTTTGAGGTTGTAAAATGTTTAATAATATGACAGGAATTTATTTTGTCTTATGAGGAAAATAATCATTTCACCAAATTACTTTAGAGCCAAGATTTTTTAAAATGTGCCTATTTACAAGATTTCACATAGTAAATTCCATTTGCTGAAGAATCTCCATTCATTCACATTATTACACAGAGAGCTGTAATTTACTTTGTTTGCTTGTTTGCTTTTTCCAACATAAATCTTACATTGAATTTTTAATTCTCGCATTAAATGTTAGATGTTAAAATAATACTATCTCATGCTCTGATTTTCTTTAAATAAAAATATCACTGATTATAGAATCTTACAACTCAGGGCCTGAGAAAATTCTTAAAATAATACGTTTCACTTCCATCCTCACTGTGCTGTTGAAAACTGCAAATTGATTTTCTGTTTATTGTTTTCAGAACACTGATGGTTTCCTGAAGAAACCTGTGGCTAGTGTCAACTTTACATGGATATTATACAGTACTCTTATTGTTCTAACCATTTTCGCTAATATTTTCACATTGTTTCAATCAGCAGATGGTAATTTCAATGATACTTCGAGGGTAACTAATGTTTTTCCAACATTACAATTACAAAGGGAAAGTTGAAAAACTATATTAAGGCTTCTAGGAGTTTTATTCAAACAGCTCAATAGTGCTGGGAATCCCAATCCTTCTGTTCATGGAGCTGGATCACCTTTTAAAGCTTAATCTAGTATTGTTCTTGCCTTATAGTTTTGTCTAATTAAAATTTAAAAACATCCATTCATCAAAAGAAATTAAGAGAAAAAAAGGGCGAACTACAAAGTGAGAATATATATATATATATAAAATGTATGTTACAGATATAGCACCAAAAACACTCTTATCTAGCACATGTAAAGAACTACTGCAAATCAATAGAAAAAAAATGCAGACAACTCAATAAAGGATTAGGCAAAATACTTGAACACGTACTTCATAAAGAAAGACATTCAAATGGCCAATAAACATATTTTCATATTCTCGAGTTCATTAGCTATCAAGGAAATGCAAATTAAACCACAAAAAAATACCACTAAACAACCTCTAGCCTGGCGAAAACAATAAAGAAAAAATTCCAAGTGTTGGCAAAGATAAAAGCAACTCAAATCTTTATACACAACTGATAGTGATATGGATTGAGACAACATTGTTGGAAAACTGGCAGTATCAATGAATCTTTCTTTAGGTATACTTACATATATATTCAACAGAAATACATATTTGAGTTTACCAAAAGACTCAACTGGAATGTTCATAGCAGCACTTTTGTAATAGCTCCAAACAAAACTGGAAACTATCAAGATGTCCACCAGAAGTAGAGTGTATACATAAACAGTGCCATATTTACTCAATAGAATTTTATAATACATCTGTGAGAATGAACAGTCTACAAGCATGTGCAACAACAGGATAAATCTTGCAAACAAAATATTCAACAAGAAATGTCAAGCACAAAAGAATACCTAATGTATTCACGTGAATTACACAGAGTAATTGGCTTAATTAATTTACAAAATTAAGCTAGACTGTTAGAAGTCAAAATAATGATCAATCCTGTGACTAGAAAGGAGCATGGGAGGGTTTCTAGACTGTTTGTTTGCTTGTTTGTTTTGTCTGTTTGTTTTTTATGATTGTCAGTTTCAGAGGTCTGTTCAGTTTATGAAAAATTCATCAAGGTGTGCATAAGATAAATATACATGTCAGTATGTATTTTTATAACCATTAGTTTTTATAATAGCTTTGTCTCTTCATATTGCTTAGGAAAACAGTTGTGATATGTCTTTTATGTATCAAAGTAAAAATCATGAAAGATGAACTTGATCACTAACAAAATGAAACATATAGACATCTAGTTCATTTCTTCTTTAGCCAGCTTGCTTCCTGCCTTTCTTGATTTTATTTACTACTTAGTGAATAATCCTTGTGATGAAGGACATGACAAAGGAGAAGCAGTGCTGAAATATAAATATTTTCTACCTGTTTCTACTCCTTGACAAGAAGACAAGACTAACACCCTTATTCCATAAAAAATTCTTAGCACCTTAACACAGAGAATCTACCAAATTAATGCTTTCTTACTCAATGGACTTCCTTAATCTACTCTGCACAAAGATAAGTAATAATGTCCTGAAAGGCAAGGTATAAAAAATTTAATATACTCTTTTTTCAAGTTTTATAACAAAAGCAATTATCCAGAACATTTACTACTCTTATCATTATTTAACCTGACAGTGGGTTTCATGAAAACCCAAACAGCTAAGTCCAATGTCTCAATCACATTTCAGGGAAAGACCTTCATATGTTCTTAATCCCTGGAGGCACTGACAGAATGTCGTGGTGATGAGTGTTGGTTTGGCTTGATTAGAGATTTCACACCGTCTTTAAATTTCCTTATCCACAAATTCCTCTCACGTGGCTCTTTTGAGTGGTTAAGTAGAGAACTGTTTCTACATCCAAAAGTCAAGACAATACTATTGATTTTTTAAAAGGACTTACTCTTTTAAGAATAAACCTAGAAATTAAAAATTAGGAAAATAAAAAGTATCTTTGACATTTCTTCTAGTTCAATATGGCTGCAAACATCCTCTTCTCTTAAAATGTTACTCAGCTATTGTATAAATGTAGGTGACACTAAGACAAATAAATCCCAGAATTGCAATGGCTTGACCTAGCAAGCGTTCATTTTTCACTTATTTGAAATGTCGGTGTTTCACCTAGCAATGGTGATTGATTTTCTTCCACATGGTGATTCAGAGACCTAGGATCCTTCCATTAGATCCACCACCCAAGGACCTCATGTCTGTTATCTACAACAAGCTGCAGGAAAGGGAAACAGTATAAAAGACATATCTGCTGCTTAAAAGTCATCCTTGAAATGAACCATACACCTTCTGCTCGTAGTCCATCATAGAGAACTAAACATAAGGCTGCCTCAAGATACAAAGAGAAGGGCTTGGGAAATGTGGCTTAAGGGGCATGTGGCCATCTGTGCCATAACTGTCTTCATCCAAACATCAATAGTGGATTTTAACATCAGATAAATTGATATGGAAACTAAGGCTTGATAGTCCAGCTAAATATGGAAGGGGAAGTAACTCAAGGAAGGGTAGAGGTTAGAATAAGAAATTTGTGGTTGATTATGATTGTTCTCCTCTACTTAAGATCAGGTGAAATATTCATAGCAACACATTCATTAAAATGAACCCAACAACTATTCGTAGAACAGCTATTAAATGCCAGGCATGGACCTTGGCTCTATGGATAGAACAGTAAACACAATATACAAACTCCTCGCCCCTATGGAGCGTACACCAAAAAATTAGCAAATACGTGTATACCTATGTAACAAACCTGCATGATCTGCACATGTACCTCAGAACTTAAAGTATAATAAAAAAATTAAAAAATAATGTTTGCAAGAAAAAAATTAGCAAATACTCAAATAGATACATAGTGTCATGTAGGAATACGTGCTATAATAAAAGGTAAAAGGAAGGGGATTGTGAATGACAGAAGTCATGTTTTCAATGCAGAGGTCAGGCAGGACCACTCTAGGGAGGAGAGGGAGTTGCTGGGTAGGATACTTGGGTGAAAAGCAAGGCCCTCAAGTAAAAGCAAGTTTGACCTTTCCATGGAACAGCAGAGTCACTGATTCCATTTAATAGTGCTGCCTGGGCAAATCCATGCAGTGATCTAAGGAAAGAAGCATGGGAAGTGAAAGGAGGGTGGATTTTTGGTGCTAAAAGACACGTTTCAAACATAGAGTCTGCCACTTGCCTCTGGCATTATTTTTTAGCAAATCATTTGACCTCTGATTTTTTCATTAGCAAAATGAGTATACCTACCTCACTGAATTGTGATGAGGTTTATAGGAGATAACACACGAAAGTCATTACTACTACATAGCACACAGCAGACATTCACTAAATATTAATCATTCATCCTTTTACACATAGTTCTGAGGGAGTGAGTTTAGGGAAAATGCCTTTTGCCTCTTTTCATTCTTTCTCAAGTTGGGAAACTTTTATGGCTTGTCCATCATGAATTTATGAAATTCTTTTTGTATCTCAGAGAGCTGGTCTTGCTTCACAATGATGAAGAGGATGATAAGGAGAGAGTGATCAGACATTCTAGAAGACAGACATTAATATAGACATTCATCCATTTGTGCACTTTTCCTTCATAGTTTATACATTTAGGAATTTGGTTGGGAAAACCCAGAAGTTCATGGCTATAAACCACAGTTTCAAGTTCAAACTTCTAAGTCAGCCATCTCTCCCCTCTCATTTTATCTGTTCTGATTATTCATTAATTTAATTTAAGGACAGGCTACGGTCATTTGGAGAAGCATTGGTGAGAGATAAGATCATGCCTTTACTTTTTCTTCTCGCATTAACCTTTATGTATTCTACATCTGCCTTGTGACTTGAACATGGCTGAGAAGTTTCTTCATTCCTTTGCACATCGATTTGGTTTGGTTTAGAATAAATACATATCTAAAAGCCCTACTATGTTTCCACTGAAACAGGCCTGTATTAGCCCACACACCAGAGTCCGAATCACTTGGTGTGCATTGTTTCACATGCTACCTTGCTATTTTGAGAGAACAGGCCTTCCCTTTTTTCTCTTCTTTTCTCTTTCTTTCTTTCTTTCTTTTTTTTTTTTTTTTTTTTTTTTTTGAGATAGCATCTCACTTTGTCACCCAGGCTGGGGCGCAGTGGCAGGATCTCGGCTCATTGCCACCCCCACCTCCCCAGTTCAAGCAATCCTTCCACCTCAGCCTCCTGAGTAGCTGGGATTACAGGTGCCCACCACCACGCCCAGCTAATTTTTGTATATTTAGTATAGACAGGGTTTCACCATGTTGGCCAGGCTGCTCTCAAACTCCTGACTCAGGTGATCCACCTGCCTCGGCCTCCCAAAGTGCTGGGATTACAGGCATGAGCCACAGTGTCTGGCCACGCCTTCCCTTTAGAATATATTTATCATTATAGTGTATGCATGTTCTAAATTTGTCTGTTCGACTTAGTCTTTTTGGCAGTAATCTCCTCAAAGTATTTCTCCCTCTTTTATAAGTCCTCAGATCCTTGTGGCAGGTTTCAGTGTTTTCCATCTTTAAGGAAGCCTCTAGTCACTCTCAAGAGTATAGCGCACCACAGGTAATTAAAACATTTTAATATTTTCTTTGCACCTGTAGTCAACTACATCCTAAAGGCCTGGTTGTAAATCTCTTCACAGTAGTTTTATTATGTGAGTAGCACTTGTGATATGTTTAAAAAGTTGTTTTGCCTAGATTTTATAATCACTAATTCACCTTACTTGCTTGGAGTGAAATCAGATCTTCGTTTTTCCTTGAACATACCTTTCCTATCTCCAGGCCTCCCATGCTTCTGACACTGAAAAATACGTTGGAGCCACCTCACAGGAACAAACAGAATATCCAAGAGTATCATCATAATAGAGACAATGAGATCTTGCAAATTTGAAAGAATCTTAGCACATTTCTAGCCTCTGTTACAGCAAGGGCCCATTCTCAGAAAAGAAAGTGACGTTGTTTCTTAGAGAACAGCTGACCTTTCAGCCATCAGGAAAGCCCTGCCCAGCTGCTTTTCCCTCTCTGGCAGCTCCCTTCGAGCTTTGCCCCTTCTCTCGCGTCTTGCTTCAAGCAAATCCACGCGAAGATGCTTTTGGGAACATCTGCACTCTCTCATGTGGGAAGACAAGCAGAGCGGACATCCTGAAGAAGGAAATACCAGTAAACTTTAAAACACCAGAAAGATCTTTGTTGGGGTATCTATTGACACTGCTTAGGACTAAATGAATTCACAAATATGCTCCACTCCATGTACAGGCTATTGAAACCCAGTCAATGCTGCAGAAAACCGTATTGCTTTCACATCTCCAAATGCCAGCCTCCGCTGTTCTAAGGCAGGGCCTAGATTTCATGGTGCAAGTGAAAAATAAACATTTGTACCAACGTCTCTTTCCAAAAACACCTTCAAATTCCTCATGAATCTTGGACTGCTGTACAGTTGACTGAGAAAGTTCTGTGCTTTAAATACTTATTATTTATAAATATCTTCTAAAAATCAATGAATATTAAAGTTAAACGTTTTCTTGGAGAATGTTTAGCCTAGGCACATAGTATCTTTTTATAAAGTGAGCAAACTGAATAGCAAAAATATTTTAATGATCATCAACCTAGGAGCTTAGTTATTGTGTTTGAATTTCTATAAAATACTTATGCTAGGGAACATAAGGAACTGTTTAAAAAGAAGTCAAATTGTAATCTATTCATCCTAAACTTAACTAGTTATATTAAATTAGTAAAATACTTCAGCATTGTTTTAGTAGAGGCCTTGAGTTTTATTGAACATCTTCATACTTTATGTGAAATTAATTAATATTAGTAGCTCAACGTGTTTTCTAAACTTCTTTAACATTTAGAAAGAACATAATAAAAATGCATCTTAATCACAAAATTCTTATGAAATATCAAAGAGTATAAAAAGGAAATTGAAACAAACTATAGCCACGCAACCAATATCAGCACAGTTAAAATTCTGGCGTGTCTACACTGTCTTCTTTGCATTTTTTGAATAATTAAGTTATACATATATTCTTTGTTTTGTTCAGTTAACACTTTATCAAAAGCATTGACTTACTGTGGAGCCAGAGTCCAGGATGTCCCTGAACGATCCCCGCCTCCTCATGCTCATACTCTTGTGAGAAATGGACACTGACTTAAATGTGGCTCCTTCCATGTTGCACCGGGATTGGTCTCTGAGATCAGTAGGATATAACTGACAGTGGCATCCGTAGTGGGTTCCCAGTCCATCTCTCACTCTGAGTGAAGCAGCCTGTTGTGTTGTGAGGAGCACTATCATGAGAAACTGAAGCCTCCAGGCAACAGCCATGAAGCCTGGCAAAAACCACATGCGTGCACTTGGAAATGGCTTCTCCAGCCCCAGTCAAGCCTTGAGAAAACCATAACCCTGGTCAACAGCTTGACTAAAATCTCAGGAGACATGCTGAGCCAGAGCCACCCAATTCTGAGAAATTGGGTGAGATAATATATGTTTTGATGCAATTGTGCAGCTAGAGAAAACTAAAGCACTCACATATTTAAAGATTCTTCAAGAAAACAATTTTTAATGGTTGACTAATGCCCTATTCTATAGACGTATCTTGATTTATTTTACTATTCTATTATTGGATTTCTGGGTAGATTTCAATGTTTTGCTCCTTTAATTATTGCAGTATACATGTTTTTGTATACTGTTTACATCTATGATTAGCTTCTTAGTGTCCTAGAAGTAAAATTATTAAACAAAATATTAATATTTTAACATTTTTGATAATTATTACCATATTGTTTTCCAAACGTATTGTACTAATAATGAGTAGGCCCAAAAAGCTCATTTTTTTGCTCACAAAAGGCAGATCTGTGACATGACTGAATTGTATCTGCTTATTTCACAAACTGTTCTTGATACGTAGTGCTCGGTATTGGATTATCTCTTATTTTAAATGCTAGTCTAAAAAAGAACTATCCATTTGCTTACTGGTTATACGTGATGATTCAGCCTGTTCAACACCAACTTACATTTTTCCCTCTGTATTTGTTCTCTTCCTGTTTTCTTCTTATCTCAGAAAATAGCTCCACTATCCTCCCAGTGTACAGTCCACTAATCCAGAAACCTGAGAGTCATCTTAGACCAGCCCCTTCACCTCACTCCTACATACACTCTACCCTGTCTCTTTACTCCTGTTCTTTTAGACCCTACTGCTCCTGCCTCGGTATCAGCAGTATCAGGACAAAATATACCCTGAGGGAGAAGAATCATTCCATTCCATCTCACCTCTCTCAGAACATGTCTTCTACAGTATGGGGCTTCTATTTTACCTTCTACTAGGAAACCCCATCCCTATCCGCACAAGTTTCACAGTAGACGAGACACAGGCTGCAGGACTGAATGCACACTCAGAAAGCAGCAAAATGTAGGCAATGGGGAAGAGAGGCAGACTCATGATGACTCGTCCCTTTCCCATACCTTTCAACACTTGCACGCATTGGAGCATTTTGGTGTTTCCAGGAGGAAAGACAGTAGTTATTTCAGATAATAAAATTAATTCTTTGTGAATTACTATACGTTTTTTTCTTACAGAGAAATGGACGCTGACTTAAACGTGGCTTTGCATTAACTAGTAGAATTATCGTTATCAATTCCTGGCCATCTACTTTGGTCGCTGTTGTTCTTTAAAAGAACTAAATGCAGATTAAGCGCAGGCTTAAATGTATTTTATGGATATCTGCTGAAATATAGCATGCTTAATGCAGCACCCCTAGCTGACTAATGCAAAATAGAATAAAGTAAATTTTAAAATAATGCCTTTTCTAGAGCTAAAAACAAATGGTATGTTTAAATTCTGTTGGCACAAAGACAATTGTCATAACTCAAAAGATGCAGCTTCTGGAGGCCGTTTCTACTTGGCCTAATGTAACAATTAATTGAAGAGACATTCAAAGAGCATATTAGAATAAGATTCCCATTTTGTTTGTTTCTTGTTATCTAAACAGTCACTTTTCACTCCCGGTTAAAGTTAGCACAGAACATTCCTCAGGACAGCCCCTGCATTCCTAACATATTTCCACAAAGGGCGCCTTGGTTGCAGGCCCCTATCCATGATAGAGTATTTTTCTAAGTATTTTATTCAAAAATATTATTCATAGTCACAGCTAATTGTATCAGAGTGCTAAAATCTTTACATACAGTAAAGATGTAAAGAGATCTCATTTCACTCTCAGACCCACATTGCAATGTATTCATTATTACTGCCCTCTTCCAGATGGAGAAATTGAAGCTTATCATTTGAGCAAGTTGACCAGAGTCACAGAGAGATAGAAAAAGGCTGGTTTGACTTCATAGTAAGCTCTCTCAGCCTAGATGCGATTTCTTCTCTTGTGGCTTGTTGCCTAGTAATCCTGTATCACATTGACTTATGATCTTGATTCTTCTACGATGTCTTCTAGGACTTCAAGCAAGTCACTGCATATTAAGGGCCTGATTTATGAAGAAACGTCTTCACAGAGTATTAACTTGGATTTAGTGAATTCTAGTTGCTTCCTGCTCACAGGAGAGGACTGTGTATAATAGGGTCTGTGCTCTAGTGCTTACATACTCAGTCCCTGTTTTTAGTGCCCCCTCAGGTGTACATAACACTGTTTTTACCAGGGAACTGAATTCTTAATGTGTCAGTACTTGCCAGGATGGACCTATGACTTACTCCACATGATCTGAACTTTTACTACACACGTGGGAACTTCAGGAGTAGCTTTTTGCTCCTTGAAAGTGTATCTTCAGCCCAAACAGCATTTTTCAGGCCTTAAGTGGTATTTGTCTAATTATAGGTGTTGAATAACTGTGTCCTTCAAACTAAACTACATTTTAAAATGAGTTTTCATGCCTTAAAGTACTTAAGGTCACCGTCCATGTTCAGTCATTCATATGATAAACTGTCCCCATGCCCTTGTTTTCCTTCTTTCCTTTCTTTCTCTTGCCCTCTCCACCCCCACCTGATATATTTTCTTCTGCAGCATTTTGGTGTCTAGAGGAAGCTAAATGGTAGTTATTCCAAATAATAAAGTTAGCTCTTTTTTATAATTATCATATAGTTTTTCCTGGGGGAAAATGAATGCTCTCTTAAATTTGACTTTGGATTATCTGGTAGGATTTCTATATCAGCTCTGGGCCATCTATTTTGTTGGCTAAAGTTTCCTAAAAGAACTAAGTACATAGAAAATACAAGTTTAAAATCACATTAATAATGTCTAATACTCAAGTAGCATTTTGTGGTTTATAAAGCACTTTTATAAATATTAAGTCACTTAATTCTACAACAACCTTCTGCGGGAAGAAACAAACTTTCATTAAACATTCATTACAAGCTAGATATTATGTCAGTGCTTTGCCTTTACACTCTGACTTAATCTTCATGACAGCCCTTCCAGGCATGTATTGTCTCCATTTCATAAATGATGAAATTGAGGTTCAAAGAGGTTAAATATCTTGTCTAGTATCACACAGCTTTAGGATTCCAGCTGAGAATATTGAGACCCCATATCCAGGGCCTGCCCCTGGAATTCCAACCTGCTAAGGTGGTTTTCAGTGTCATTCCCAAAGAACAGAGTCAAACCCATGGGAGCCTTAGCCTGTACTATATGTCTCATTCTATAGTAACAGTTTTCATAGAGGAGTCTTATACATTTCAATCTACATCAGCATTATATCTCAAAATCCTCTTGTTTAAAGGTTATTCCCTCAACTTCTTAACCATATATATATATATATAAAATTATAGAGAAATATACAAGTAAATTTTTTTGGGCTTTCTTCTAGATGTCCACAGGAAGACAAAGAACGGGTTCAGGACAGGTCGAATGGAAAAAAAGACTAATTAAAAAAAAAGAAAAAGAAAAAAACAAGAACTGGTGCAGGAATGAGACCTTTTGTCTCCAGATCCATGAAGAGTTTTTATTCTACTCCAAAATAATTTGTAAGACCACAGTTGGTAACTGAACTGTAACCATTCTTATGTGCATCACTGGTCAGATTACATGTCCAAAAATGATATTGGATTTGGAATTTGACAGGGTCAGACTTGCCCAGAGAGAATTAGCCCTTCTAGATGACTTGAAATGTAATTCAAATTTTTGCTTCTTTCTAGAATAGGGCTGAAATAGTAAAGTGAACTGACCTCAGGACTCCCTGCTATTAATTTGGTATAACATGAATTTGCCACTTTCTTTAATAGACAGAAGTTCCAGTTTGCAGACTTAAGAGGATAACTAGATAAGTGAGGTACGATGCCAGAGATAAATGTTACCTGGCTGGGCTGAATTTTAAAATCTCTCAAAAAAGAAATTTCTCTTTTAATACCCTTTATGAACATTTTATAAACAATACATATATGATTCTATTTTTGTTCCAAATAATAAATTCATACACACACATGCACATTCATGTGTGTACATGTGTATATGTACTTCATTATTAAGTGAAGTTCACTTCATGATAAGAAAATAGTTCCATAGGGCCGGGCGCGGTGGCTCAAGCCTGTAATCCCAGCACTTTGGGAGGCCGAGGTGGGTGGATCACGAGGTCAAGAGATCGAGACCATCCGGGTCAACACAGTGAAAACCCGTCTCTACTAAAAATACAAAAAATTAGCTGGGCATGGTGGTGCGTGCCTGTAATCCCAGCTACTCAGGAGGCTGAGGC